>NC_134363.1:82298420-82491663 GCF_048569485.1 Anomaloglossus baeobatrachus | reverse complement strand
TTTTTTCATTGTTGCCAATGTCCAACATGGCTTTATTCTACGTATTAATTTGTAAAGTTGATTGTTACAGTGTATATTTGTATCCCCGACCTACTGTCTCCCCCTCCCTAATTACCCTGTAGACTGTAAGCCCCCGAGAGCAGGGTCTGCGCCCCTCTGTACCCGTCTGTCAGTGTTATATATTTGTATCCCTGACCTTCTGTCTCCTCCCCATTCCCCTGTAGACTGTGAGCCCCCAAGGGCAGGGTCCGCTCCCCTCTGTACCCGTCTGTCAGGATTGGTTTATTCACTGTAATTTATATCTGTAATTTTGGGTGTAACCCGCTCCCATGTACAGCATGGAATAAATGTTCTCTATAAAAATAAAACTGTGTAAATATATTTCTCCTTTTTTTTTTTTAATTGATATACTTATTTTAATAAAACTGTTCTAGAAGTTTGGGCTGAATGTTCATTTCTATAATGATAAAGCTCGGTGTGACATTAGTGAGCAGTCACTGCCGGTCGGGCTGCGGTCACAGTGTTGTAGGTAGTTTCCAAAACATCTCAGTCCTCACATGTAGACCCACAGTAAACTAATCAGATCTCGCTGACAATTTATTTTCTGTCTTTAGCAGCCCCCTGATCCTCTCTCACGCCCCCCATTTATTAGGCCCCAGTCCTGTTTCACCGTGTTTCCCTCCTTTGGTGGCAACATAACTCCATGAGGCTCACACCGCCTGATTCCGGTCATATGGGGCGAAACTTTTTTTTTTTAATTTAAAGGGACGTAAGTTGCTTTTTGCTGAGCGTCTGAAGCTGTTGCCACCGCTGTTCCATAGGACAGGCTCTGGCAGAGGTGACACTACATATTTTACAGAGGGGTAACAATACTCCTTAGAAATTTTGAGAAGTATTTTTAGCCGCTGAGGCGAACATCATAATTTGCAGCAACTCAAAATGATAGTACATACAGTAGATGGGTATCTCTAAGGCCCCTTTCAGATGTCCGTGTTTAAACAGGTGCAAGCCACACGTACCAGTATGGTTGTCCGTGTGGTACCGGTAAAAAAAAAAAAAGTAAGATACTGAAATGAATGTTTTGGTTTGTTTTGTTTTTTTTGTTTAATGTGGAAAGCCTGAAAAATTAAAGATATAGGAAGATAAATAGAGCTTATAGAATAGTGTTCTAGAGATAGTTAGCTTGACCAGCATTTTTACACCATTTTTATTTTTTAATTTAAAAAAAAAAGTGGGGTCCCCCCAACTTTCATGTCCAGCACAGGAACAGCAGCAGCTGTAGGCTGAAATCCTCAGCTCTTTGCAGTACCTTGGCTGGTTATGAAAAATAGAGGGGATCCCACACTTATTTTCTACATTTTTAGATTAAAAAAAATTACGTGTGGTCCCCTCCATTTTTACTAAAAAAAACAGCCATGGTACAGCAGACAACTGGGGGATGATATTCTTAGGGTGGAAAGGGCCATGGTTATTTGGCCCTTTCCAGCCTAACAATAGCAGCCCACAGACACCCGAGAAGTGGCACATCAATTAGATGCAGCAATTGGGGTGCTGGACCTGGCTCTTCCAATTGCTTTGGTGCAATGGCAAACTGGGTAATATTTGTGGGGTTCATACCAGCTCCAGCATACACCCCTACTACTAATCCAGTAGATGAAAGGAGAATAACAAACTTTATTTGAACAAAAAACCTTCGACTCAGACCTCATTCACCAATTTATTTGATTTTTATAAATAAAAAACAGTTCTACCGTAATCTATGGTGAGGTCCCATGACATTCCCCAAAAGCAAACCTGGAAAGACATAAAAGAGAAAATCATTCAATAAATAAAGACAAAAGACACCCTCTTTTCCAATTTATCTCTCTATCAAATCCCTAATCCTGGTCTGCCGAAAGCCAATTGGGGGTGGTCACCTCAATCCTATACTGCTGTCACACTCAATGGAGAACCGAACATTCCTCATTGGTTGTGAGAGTACACACACACACACACACACACACACACTCTGTGGATGCTTCTGTTTGATGACCTTCATCTCATAAGGTGAGCTCAGGTTATTCAGGTCAGCAGTATGTGTGTGGGCGCGGCAGTGATGTCACAGGTTAATCAGAGTTCACAATGAACTCAGATGACATCCTGATGACACCCGCACTACTGTGGGTGTCGCAGCAGTAACGTCATGGGTTCATCGGAGTTCCCTATGAACTTTGAAGAACCTGTGAAGTCACTGTCACTACACCCGCGGTAGCGTAGGTGTCATCAGGATATCCGAGTTCCTTGGATACTCACCTGTCCCCAGCGATGCTGTCCCTGGCACTGATGTCTATGGGGCTGCTGCTTCCAGGTCCTCCGTTGAGTGCATATTCATTGAGTATAATGAGCGGGGATCGGAAGCAAGTGACAGCAGGGTTGGAGACAAGTAAGTATAAAAATTCATTTTATTTCAGAGACACGTGTTTTCTCCGGTTCGTGTCACATGGATCACATCAGTGTGACACCCGTGCTGCCTGAGAAAAAAAAAACCAATGTCTGCATGCAGGGAAATGTGGGGCAACACGGTCCATGTAAAAACATGCATGTGTGAGGAACACTATAGAATAACATGAGTACGTGTGGCATCCGTGTTAAAAATGGATGTCACACATACCTGAAACATATGGATAAAAATTCCCCGTTTTCCCAATCGGTGCGGGTTCCAGTGATCGGACACTGATCAGCAGGTGATCACCTTGCCCATGGATAGGTGATAACTTGTTTTCACTAAACAATCCCTTTAAAGCGTGTAAACAATCCCTATAATTATTTGTCCGACAGCTCTCTCTTGTCTATCACATACAGGAGTGCTCGGCCAAATGTTCTTGTGTTCTCTCTCTGAGAGCTGATGTCGCCTCCTCTGGGGGTGGATTATCTTTCAAGAGATCAAAAGCATCAACAAGTGGAATTCAAACACGCCGATTCCTTCACTCCCTTTACATCCATTCTCGAGGTAAGTCAGCCCCCATACACATCAGATTGTTGTCTGATCCGGGCGATTTTAGCCCTATGTTTATGGGAGCTTTCATGTGATCTGTATAAGGGCTTATTCAAATATCTATGAACGTCAGTACAATCTCTGAACACAATGCATGGACTGGCTGAGGCTGTCCTTATAGACAGTACTGTGAGCTTAGAAATCATGAACCTCAGTGTAGTCACCTCTAGTGAGAGAGAATGGAGTTACTGTACAGGGGACGTTCCTTACAGACAGTGCTGTGAGATCAGAAATCATGAACCTTAGTGCAACAACTGTGATCTAGTCATCTCTGCGCTGGGCAGTGTTGTAACTAGAATTTGATGGGCCCCAGTGCAAAATTAGGACCTGCCCCCCCCCAACACAGATACACTGGGTACAGGATAATGACACCGACACTCGGGGCATGGGATAATGACGCTGACACTCAGGGTACGGGATAATGAAGTTAACACTTGGCTCTTTCCCTCAGCACTCAGGTTTCCCATGATCTGAAATCCCTCTTTCTATCATCATCCAGCTTTCCTATGTTCTGATATCCATCTTGTCCTCAGCACCCAGCTTCCCTAGGCTCTGCTATACATCTTTCCCTCAGCACCCAGCTTTCCCATATCATAGCATCGTAAAGCTGGGTGCTGCGGGTAAGAGCCTCTTTCCATCAGCACAAAACTTTCCCATCCCAAGCTTATGTCTTTGTCCCCCCTCGTATATATAGTTCTCCAAATACTATAATGGCCCCCACATAGCCTTCCATATAGCATATTGGGTCCCACGTAACCCTTCATTTTACTAGAATGCGCCCCATAGTCCTCCTTGTATTATAATGCATTTCCCATAGTCCTCTATGTATAAGGTAGCTCTTATAGCCCTCCAATTATTATACTACAACTCCCATAGTCCTCCATGTATTATAATTCACTCCATAGTCCTCCATATATTATACTGCACCCCATAGTACTACATATATTATACTGCACCCCACAGTCCTGCGTATATTATACTGCACCCCATAGTTTTCCATATATTATAATGCACCCCCATAGTCCTATATGTATTATAATGCAGTCACCATAGTCCTTCATACACTGTGTGCAGAATTATTAGGCAAGTTGTATTTCAGAGGATTTTTTTCTATTATTGATCAACAACTATGTTCTCAATCACCCAAAAGACTCATAAATATCAAAGCTTAACCCCTTAACGACCTTTGACGTACTGGGTACGTCATGGTGACATGGTGCTAAACGACCCATGACGTACCCAGTACGTCATGGCTAAATCGGGGTCCCGGAGCCCCGGGGAGTGAAATTTGTTTAATTAAACGGTAGATTCGGGAAGGAGGGGACCTCTGCCTGACCTCAGGAGGGGTGGTGCCTCCTCCCCGAACCTACAGAGGCTGTGATTGGCTGACGAACGCCGCTCAGCCAATTACAGTCACTGTAATGTTCCAGCCATTGAAAATGGCTGGAACATTGAAATCCAGCCCTGATCAGTGCTGCTGTAGCACTGGCCATTGGCTGGAGCTGGGTGATCGATGCTTCACCCGCCCCCAGCTCTGATTGGAGAGACCGGTCTTGTGACCGCTCTCTCCAATCAATGTGGATCTGCGGCCTGTGACCGTCCCTGGAAGCCGAGGAGAACGGTAAGTTGCTGCCCCCGCCGCCCGCCCCTGTCCCCGATCGCCCCGCCGCTGCTCCCCGGCGCCACGCTCCCGATCCACCGCTGTCCCCGGCGCCACGCTCCCGATCCACCGCTGTCCCCGGCGCCACGCTCCCGATCCACCGCTGTCCCCGGCGCCACGCTCCCGATCCACCGCTGTCCCCGGCGCCACGCTCCCGATCCACCGCTGTCCCCGGCGCCACGCTCCCGATCCACCGCTGTCCCCGGCGCCACGCTCCCGATCCACCGCTGTCCCCGCCGCCACGCTCGCCACTGTCCCCGTCGCCACGCTCCCGATCCGCCACTGTCCCCGCTGCCACGCTCCCGATCCACCGCTGTCCCCGGCGCCATGCTCCCGATCCACCGCTGTCCCCGTCGCCATGCTCCCGCTCCACCGCTGTCCCCGCCGCCGCTCCCGATCCACCGCTGTCCCCGCTGCCACGCTTGGCACTGTCCCCGCCGCCACGCTCCCGATCCACCGCTGTCCCCGCCGCCACGCTCCCGATCCACCGCTGTCCCCGCCGCCACGCTCGCCACTGTCCCCGCCGCCGTCGCACCCACCTTTTTCAGCCGCTGCTGCCCCCGAATCGGCCCCCCACTGTTCCCGATCGGCGGCCGCCTCCTTCATCGGCTGCCCCTTCTCCATCGCCACACCTCCTATCCCTCCATGTGCTGCAAGCCACCCTCCCCCCACGTGGGGGGAGGGTGGCTTGCAGCACATGTGGGGGGAGGGTGGCTGGCTTGCAGCACATGTGAGGGGAGGGTGGCTGGCTTGCAGCACATGTGAGGGGAGGGTGGCTGGCTTGCAGCACATGTGGGGGGAGGGTGGCTGGCTTGCAGCACATGTGGGGGGAGGGTGGCTGGCTTGCAGCACATGTGGGGGGAGGGTGGCTGGCTTGCAGCACATGTGGGGGGAGGGTGGCTGGCTTGCAGCACATGTGGGGGGAGGGTGGCTTGCAGCACATGTGGGGGGAGGGTGGCTGGCTTGCAGCACATGTGGGGGGAGGGTGGCTGGCTTGCAGCACATGTGGGGGGAGGGTGGCTTGCAGCACATGTGAGGGGAGGGTGGCTGGCTTGCAGCACATGTGGGGGGAGGGTGGCTGGCTTGCAGCACATGTGGGGGGAGGGTGGCTTGCAGCACATGTGGGGGGAGGGTGGCTGGCTTGCAGCACATGTGCTGCACGCCACCCTCCCCCCACATGTGCTGCAAGCCACCCTCCCCCCACATGTGCTGCAAGCCACCCTCCCCCCGGGGCCCCCCCTCCTCCATGTGCCATCTCTCTCCCATCAGACTCTGCTCCCTCCCCGATCTGCTGCCTGCTCTCTCCCATTTTCCATCTACTGCCCCCTCTCACCCTCTTCAATCTGTTGCCTCCTTCATCTGCTGCCTCTTCTGTCTGCTGTGATCCTGCTGCCTAGATCCATCCTGTAAGGTAGGTATCCCCATCTCACCTCCCCCCCCCATCCTCTGCCGCTCCTCCACCCGCTGCACCCTTTCCCATCTTCCATCCGCTGTGCCCTTTCTCATCTGCCGCCCCGCCCTCTCGCATCGCATTATCCAGGGCAGTTGCTCGCTTCCAGACTGCAGTGGATGATGCGATGCGAGACTCGTGCATTGCTCTCACGTTTGGCACTGGTCTTAGTGGCAGGCGCTCTTTTTTTTTTTTTTTTTACTGATGTCTGTATTTTTTATTTCGCCAAACTATTTTTTTTTGTATGGGGGGGGGTCTAGTTTCCAAAATGGGGTCACATGTGGGGGAGCTCCATTGTTTAGGCACCTCAGGGGGTCTCCAAATGAAACATGGCATCTGCTAATAATTCCAATCAATTTTACTGTGAGATGGCGCTCCTTCTCTTCTGAGCCCCGCCGTACGCCCAAACAATTGATTTCCACCACATATGAGGTATTGTCGTACTCAGGAGAAATTGCACAATACATTTTATGGTGCATTTTTTCCTGATACCCTTGTGGAAAAAAAAGCTACCTGTTTGAAAAAACAATTTTGTGGTAAAAAAAAGAATAAAATATTTTCACGGCTGAACATTACAAACGTTTGTGAAGCCTCCAAGGGTTCAAAGTGCTCACTAAACAGCTAGATAAATTCCATGAGGGGTCTAGTTTCCAAAATGGGGTCAATTGTGGGGGAGCTTCATTGTTTAGGCACTTCAGGGGGGTCTCCAAACGCAACATGGCGTCCGCTAATAATTCCAACCAATTTTGCTGTGAAATGGCGCTCCTTGCCTTCCGAGTCCTGCCGTGCGCCCAAACATTTGATTTCCACCACATATGGGGTATCTGCGTACTCAGGAGAAAATGCACAATACATTTTATGGTGCATTTTTTCCTGATACCCTTGTGATAAAAAAAGCTACCTGGTTGAAGCAACAGTTTTGTGGTAAAAAAAATGTTTTTTCTTTTCATGGCTCAACGTTATAAACTTCTGTGAAGCCCCCAGGGGTTCAAAGTGCACATCAAACATCTAGAAAAAATATTTGAGGGCTCTAGTTTCCAAAATGGGGTCACTTATGGGGGAGCTCCATTGTTTAGGCACCTCGGGGAGTCTTCAAACCCGACATGGCGTCCGCTAATGAGTGCAGCTAATTTTGCACTCAAAAATTCAAATGGCGCTCCTTGCCTTCCGAGTCCTGCTGTGTGCCCAAACATTTGATTACCACCACATATGGGGTATCTGCGTACTCAGGAGAAAATGCACGATACATTTTATGATGCAATTGTCCTGATACCCTTGTGAAAATACTAATTTTTATGGCTAAAGTAACATTTTTGTGTTAAAAAAGTAAAATTTTCATTTTTTCGTTTACATTGCTTTGGTTGCTGTGAAGCTCCTAAAGGGTTAATAAACTTCTTGGATGTGGTTTTGAGCAGAGTGAGGGGTGCAGATTTTAGAATTGGGTCACTTTTGGGTATTTTCTGTCGCCTAGGTTTCTCAAATCACTCCAAATGTGATGTCGTACCTTTAAAAAATTTTTTTGTAAATTTTGTTGGAAAAATGAGAAATTGGTGATGAACTTTGAACCCTTCTAACTTCCTAACGGAAATTTTATTTTTTCAAAAATTGCGCTGGTGTAAAGTAGACATGTGGGAAATGTTATTTAGTAACTAGTTTGTGTGACAGATCTCTCAGATTTATGGGCATAAAATTTCAAATTTTGAAAATTGCAAAATTTTCAAAATTTTCACCAAATTTCCGAAATTTTCACAAATAAACGCAAAACATATCGGCCTAAATTTACCACTGACATGAAGTACAATATTTCACGAAAAAACAATCTCAGAATCGCCAGGATCCGTTGAAGTGTTCCAGAGTTATAACCTGTCAAAGTGACACTGGTCAAAATTGCAAAAAATGGCCGGGTCTTTAAGGTGAAAACAGGCTGGGGGCTGAAGGGGTTAATATTTTTGGGAGTTGGAGTGGGGTTTTTTAGATTTGGCTACCTTAGGCTATGTGTCCACGCTGCGGAAAATGCACGGATTTTGCCGCGGATTTCCCGAAAATCTGCAGCACCGGCACTTCCCAGCCATTTCTAGGGCATTTTGGAAATGCTGTGTCCATGCTGCGGATTTTTCCGCAGCGGATTTCGTGCGGATTTTGGTCCGGAAAAATCTGCAACATGTCAATTATTGTTGCAGATTTTCATCCGGATTTTGGCTTTAAAATTAGGGAAAAAAAAAAAATCCGCACCAAAATCCGCATCAAATCGGCGGTAAATCCGCGGCAATTCCGCGGTAAATCCGCGGCAAATCTTTTTGCGGGAAAGCTGCGGATTTTGATGCAGAAAAATCCGCAGCTACATTCTCTCGTGGACACATAGCCTTAGGAGGATATCTGTCTGTGCGGGTAACTATTACTGTCCAGAATTATTAGGCAACTTAATAAAAACCAAATCTATTTCCATCTCACTTGTTTATTTTCACCAGGTAAACCAATATAACTGCACAAAATTTAGAAATAAACATTTCTGACATGCAAAAAAAAAAACACAAAAAATTAGTGACCAATATAGCCACCTTTCTTTTTGATGACACTTAACAGCCTACCATCCATAGATTCTGTCATTGCTTGATCTGTTTACACTCAACATTGCGTGCAGCAGCCGCCACAGCCTCCAGACACCACAGCCTGCAGCCACCACAGCCTCCAGACATTGCTCCCAGAGGTGGACTGTTTTCTCTCCCTGTAGATCTCACATTTTATGAGGGACCACAGATTCTCTATGGGGTTCAGATCAGGTGAACAAGGGGGCCATGTCATTATTTTTTCATCTTTTAGACCTTTACTGGCCAGCCACGCTGTGGAGTAGTTGGATGCATGTGATGGAGCATTGTCCTGCATGAAAATCATGTTTTTCTTGAACGATACTGATTTCTTCCTGTACCACTGCTTGAAGAAGTTGTCTTCCAGAAACTGGCAGTAGGTCTGGGAGTTGAGCTTCACTCCATTCTCAACCCGAAAAGGTCACACAAGTTGATCTTTGATGATCCCAGCCCATACCAGTACCCACCTCCACCTTGCTGGTGTCTGAGTCGGAGTGGAGCTCTCTGCCCTTTACTGATCCAGCCTCTGGCCCATCCATCTGCCCATCAAGAGTCACTCTCATTTCATCAGTCCATAAAACCTTTGAAAAATCAGTCTTAAGATATTTCTTGGCCCGGCCTTGACGTTTTATCTTATGTTTCTTGGTCAGAGGTGGTCGTTTTTCAGCCTTCCTTACCTTGGCCATGTCCCCGAGTATGGCACACCTTGTGCTTTTTGATACTCCAGTAACGTTGCAGCTGTGAAATATGGCCAAACTGGTGGCAAATGGCATCTTGGCAGCTTCACGCTTGATTTTCCTCAATTCATGGGCAGTTATTTTGTGCCTTTTTGTCCCGGAACGCTTCTTGCGACCCTGTTGGCTATTTGACATGAAACGCTTGATTGTTAGGTGATCACGCTTCAAAGGTTTGGCAATTTCAAGACTGCTGCATCCCTCTGCAAGACATCTCACAATTTTAGACTTTTCAGAGCCCGTCAAATCTCTCTTCTGACCCATTTTGTCAAAGGAAAGGAAGCTGCCTAATAATTAAGCACACGTTATATAGGGTGTTGATGTCATTACACCACACCTCATTACAGAGATGCACATCACCTGATTTACTTAATTGGCAGTTGGCTTTCACTATACAGCTTGGAGTAGGACAACATGTAGAAAAAGTATCATGTGATCAAAATACTAATTTGCCTAATAATTCTGCACACAGTGTATTGTATTATTCACCCCATAGTCCTTAATGTATTCTAATGCAGCCCTATTGTCCATGTATAAGGTAACGCCATTAGTCCTCATATAATGCAGCCCCCATAATCCTATATGTATTATAACGCATCCCCATAGTCCTTCATATTGTATTATGCAGCCCCATAGTTCTCCATGTATAATGCACCCTCGTATTCCATGTATAAGGTGTCCTTCATATTGTATTATGCATTCCTATAATCCTCCATATACAGTGCCTACAAGTAGTATTCAACCCCCTGCAGATTTAGCAGGTTTACACATTCGGAATTAACTTGGCATTGTGACATTTGGACTGTAGATCAGCCTGGAAGTGTGAAATGCACTGCAGCAAAAAAGAATGTTATTTCTTTTTTTATTTTTTTTTTTTTAAATTGTGAAAAGTTTATTCAGAGGGCCATTTATTATTCAACCCCTCAAACCACCAGAATTCTGTTTGGTTCCCCTAAAGTATTAAGAAGTATTTCAGGCACAAAGAACAATGAGCTTCACATGTTTGGATTAATTATCTCTTTTTCCAGCCTTTTTTGACTAATTAAGACCCTCCCCAAACTTGTGAACAGCACTCATACTTGGTCAACATGGGAAAGACAAAGGAGCATTCCAAGGCCATCAGAGACAAGATCGTGGAGGGTCACAAGGCTGGCAAGGGGTACAAAACCCTTTCCAAGGAGTTGGGCCTACCTGTCTCCACTGTTGGGAGCATCATCCGGAAGTGGAAGGCTTATGGAACTACTGTTAGCCTTCCACGGCCTGGACAGCCTTTGAAAGTTTCCACTCGTGCCGAAGCCAGGCTTGTCCGAAGAGTCAAGGCTAACCCAAGGACAACAAGGAAGGAGCTCAGGGAAGATCTCATGGCAGTGGGGACATTGGTTTCAGTCAATACCATAAGTAACGTACTCCACCGCAATGGTCTGCATTCCAGACGAGCCCGTAAGGTACCTTTAATTTCAAAGCGTCATGTCAAGGCTCGTCTACAGTTTGCTCATGATCACTTAGAGGACTCTGAGACAGACTGGTTCAAGGTTCTCTGGTCTGATGAGACCAAGATCGAGATTTTTGGTGCCAACCACACACGTGACGTTTGGAGACTGGATGGCACTGCATACGACCCCAAGAATACCATCCCTACAGTCAAGCATGGTGGTGGCAGCATCATGCTGTGGGGCTTTTTCTCAGCCAAGGGGCCTGGCCATCTGGTCCGCATCCATGGGAAGATGGATAGCACGGCCTACCTGGAGATTTTGGCCAAGAACCTCCGCTCCTCCATCAAGGATCTTAAGATGGGTCGTCATTTCATCTTCCAACAAGACAACGACCCAAAGCACACAGCCAAGAAAACCAAGGCCTGGTTCAAGAGGGAAAAATCAAGGTGTTGCAGTGGCCTAGTCAGTCTCCTGACCTTAACCCAATTGAAAACTTGTGGAAGGAACTCAAGATTAAAGTCCACATGAGACACCCAAAGAACCTAGATAACTTGGAGAAGATCTGCATGGAGGAGTGGGCCAAAATAACTCCAGAGACCTGTGCCGGCCTGATCAGGTCTTATAAAAGACGATTATTAGCTGTAATTGCAAACAAGGGTTATTCCATAAAATATTAAACCTAGGGGTTGAATAATAATTGACCCACACTTTTATGTTGAAAATTTATTAAAATTTAACTGAGCAACATAACTTGTTGGTTTGTAAGATTTATGCATCTGTTAATAAATACTGCTCTTGTTTGAAGTTTGCAGGCTCTAACTTATTTGCATCTTATCAAACCTGCTAAATCTGCAGGGGGTTGAATACTACTTGTAGGCACTGTATAATGCACCCCTAAAGTCCATGTATAAGGTAACCCAATTAGTCCTCCATATAATGCAACCCCCTAAGTCCTATATGTATTAAAATGCACCCCATAGTCCTTCATATTGGATTATGCAGCTCCATAGTCCTCCATGTATAATGCACCCCTATATTCCATGTAAAAGGGATCCTACATATAGTATTATGCACACCTTATATTCCTGCATATAGTATTATGCACCCCTTATATTCCTCCATATAGTATTATGCTCCCCTTATATTCCTTCATATAGTTTAGTACACGCCTTATATTCCTCCATATAGTAGTATGCACCCCTTATATTCCGCCATATACTAGTATGCAGCCCCCATATAGTGCACCACCATATTGTGTGCCCCAATATAATATTGTGCGCCAACATATAGTTATATGTGTCACGCTCCCCGGTGCCTGTGCCACGCTCCCCGGTGCCCGTGCCATGCTCCCCGGTTCCCCTGCCACGCTCTCCGGTTCCCCTGCCACGCTCCCCGGCTCCCCTGCCACGCTCCCCGGCTCCCCTGCCACGCTCCCCGACTCCTCTGCCACGCTCCCCCGCTCCCGGACCTCGCTTCCCCGCTCCCGTGCCACGCTCCCCGGTCCCCAGCTCCTCAGCCTCCATGCTCCCTCACCTGCGTCCTCCAGGCAACCCGGTCCCGGCGCCCGTCTGCTGTCCTGAGCCGGGCCGGCACTCCTGCCTCCTGTACACCGCATCCTGCTCTGGCTTCTGGCACCCGGGCCTCGCGCATGCGCATTAGGGCGCGCGCGGGCGGTCATTGACCTTTTCTTAAAGGGCCAGCGTCCTCCATCAGGATATTGAAGATGCAGGTACAGGGTATATAGGGGGTTCCTTTCCAAGTGGGCGGTGCCTGTTCTTCGTGTTTGCTAAGCTAGGAGTCAGGTCTCCCTGTGCTATTGTCTCGTACTCACCTATCTCTCTTGTAGAGCCGCTCCTGTCCCGCCAACCGGTCCTGACGGTTCCAGAACCCCGAACGGACTGTCCGCCATCTTCTCAGTCCCTACCGTCTCCGATTCCTGGATCTGTGTGGTGACCGATCTCCCCGTTCCGCTGGTTCCGGACCCTGCCTGACATCATCTCAGCCTCCGAACCTGCGCTCCGTCACCCGGACTACCTTCAGAGACTCCGTGATCCAGGGACTTCTACACCCACTCCTCTGAACGGACTGTCCTGCTACCCGTAGTGCTTCGGCTACCGGGCACCTTGCCCTCGGTGGGGTGCTCAGTCCAGTGGATCCACCTCCTGGGCCTACCCGTCATCCTGGTCCTAACAATATGCAGCCCCATATACTATTTTGCAACCCCCATGTATGCTTCCTCATAGTCCTCTGGAATTCCTGATTAAATACACAAATATACTCACTTCTCCTCATTCAGCCACTGCCCCAGCCTCCTCAGCGTGTGTCCACTGTTATGCCACTCTGACATTTTAGCACATCAGTGCGCAGTAATGACGTCCCTGCTAGAGATGAGCGATGTTCTAGGTTTGCCAATTTCATGTTCGAGTAATTTTTGCTAAAAGCTCGACAGTTCGAGTTACGTTCGAGAACGGTTCGATCACCAAAAAGCCTAGCTAGTTACTAGCTGGCTTTTCACTGTAATAGTGTGAGTCACTCTGTGATTCACACTATTATCAAATTTCAGCGTATAGTGTGCGGGGGGGACGGGGTTTAGATCTGTGCTGCTGCAAAGTGCTGAGAGAATGCCGATCACCATTTTTTTATTTTTTTTTTCCCCTAACCGCGCGTGCAGTGGGGCGTTCCAGGCTGTCAGCAAATCACAGACACACACACAGCTAAGTGGATTTTTGCCAGACAAGCAAGGGCATGTGTCATAGGCTGTGCATGTCACATGTCCTTAACCTATAAGATACGGCCATTTTCCCCTTTGCTGCTATTATCTGTCTTCTGCGTGTGGGTGACAGTCACCGCTCACGCTGCTGCTGCTGCTGTGTGCGCTATAGAGATACAGTGCAATCTACACAGCGCTTTAGGGATTAGGGACTGCTGGTTATTTCAGCCCTTTTCAGGGCTGATTTACAGGCATTCATAGCCATAGCTGCTAAGCATGTCCATGCAAATGCGGTGTAGGGCTTTAGATAACAGCGTCTGGCTGCCTCAGCTCAGGCAATTCCTTGCTGCATTTTTTCATTAGCAGGGATAGAAAGTGAGGCTTCCTTTGCTGTCCTGCTCCCCAGAGCACCCGTGCATTCTACCCACATGCACATTTTTGCCACGCTATTTTATTTGCCCAAAGAGCTGACACTTTTTGTGCCATCCTAAAAGTGTCTGGAATACTACCTTAGTGTTCCTTTGCTGTCTTGCTACGTACAGCACCCGTGCATTATACCCACCTGCCCATTTTTGCCATGCTATTTTATTTGCCCTAAGAGCTGACACTTTTTGTGACATCCTAAAAGTGTCTGAGATAGTACCTTAGGGCGGCTTTGCACACTACGACATCGCAGGTGCGATGTCGGTGGGGTCAAATTGAAAGTGACGCACATCTGGCATCGCATGCGACATCGTAGTGTGTAAAGCCTAGATGATACGATTAATGAGCGCAAAATCGTCGTAATCGTATCATCGGTGCAGCGTCGGCGTAATCCATAATTACGCTGACGCGACGGTCCGATGTTGTTCCTCGTTCCTGCGGCAGCACACATCGCTGTGTGTGAAACCGCAGGAGCGAGGAACATCTCCTACCGGCGTCACCGCGGCTTCCGTAGGATATGAGGAAGGAAGGAGGTGGGCAGGATGTTTACATCCTGCTCATCTCCGCCCCTTCGCCACTATTGGCCGCCTGCCGTGTGACGTCACTATGACGCCGCACGACCCGCCCCCTTAGGAAGGAGGCGGGTCGCCGGCCAGAGCGACGGTCGCAGGGCGGGTGAGTGCGTGTGAAGCTGGCATAGCGATAATTTTCGCTATGCCAGCTATCACACGATATCGTACCTGCGACGGGGGCGGGGACTATCGCGTGCGACATCGCAGCATCGGCTTGCGATGTCGCAACGTGCAAAGCCCGCCTTAGTGTTCCTTTGCTGTCCTGCTACCCACAGCACCCGTGCATTATACCCACCTGCCCATTTTTGCCACGCTATTTTATTTGACCAAAGAGCTGACACTTTTTGTGCCATCCTAAAAGTGTCTGGAATACTAAGTTAGGGTCCCTTTGCTGTCCTGCTACCCACAGCACCCGGGCATTCTACCCAACTGCCCATTTTTCCCACACAATTCTAATTGCAAACTGTGCTGCCTCTGTTAGGGGCATATTAAAATTGTCTGGGATAGTCAGTGTTGGTTCTTCAGCTGTCAATAAAGCTAGACCACCTCTGCAATCTACAGCACCTCTCCATTTTTGCTACCACATTTTAAGTGTCCAATCTTTTCGCTAACAAAATGAGTGGCAAAAGGACAGATGCTGGTGGAAAGGGGAACAGGCGTGTTGGAAAAGGAAAAAACGTTTGTGTCCGTGGGGTAGGTGGGAAAGCTACATTAACATCTGCTGAAGAAATGCCATCTTCCAGCAAAAGTAAGATGTCTACTACTTTCCGTGGACAATCTGATGTGCTTCCTTTTTTACGGAACCGAACAACTGTAACAAAGGTAGATGATGCACAAAAAAAGAACAAGCTTGAAAGGATCTCAAGTGCTCCAACAAGTGGCCTCTCCTCCACCTCAACTTCAACATCCAAAAAACAACAGTCCTCTGAGTTGTCATCCCAATCGCACTTGCTTTCTCCCAGCTCTCAAGTCTCCACCCGCCCTGAAGAGTATGGTTTAACAGAGATGGCTGAGTCTGCAGAGCTGTTCAGTCACACTATAGCCTGGGAATCAGAGGTCTGTTGCCAAGCTACAGTGAGTACAGACCAGGAAATGGTCTGCAGTGATGCCCAGAAGCTTTGTGAGTCTGATTCAGGCCTTGATGACCAAGTTTCTGAGCATAATGTAGACCCTCATTCCCAAACTGTAACACCTGTTGGTAGAGACAATGAGGAACATACTGATGACGATGAGACGCAGATACCAGATTGGGATGACAACTTAACTTGATAATGAAGTTCTAGATCCCACTTACTGTCAACCCACAGTCAGGCACTCGAGGAGGACACCAGAGGCGGTGGAGGAGGATGCAACTGATGAAGAAGTTACCTTGCACCTTCCTGGACAGAGTCGGAGAACTGGAAGGACGTCAACAACTGCATCCTCAGCCACAACTCTGCCTCTGAGCACAAGTCGGGGTGGCTCTGCAGGTCGCATGGCCTCTAAGCCTTGCCTAGCCGGGTCCTTTTTTGACCTTGCAAAGGATCTCCCAAATCATGTGATCTGTAAAATTTGTCACCAATCTATAAGTAAAGGCCAAAACCTCACCAGTTTGACAACTTCTTCCATGAATCGTCACATGAATAACAAGCATAAGTCCCAGTGGGAAGCTCACCGTGCTTCAATGCGGCCTAGCGGAGCGGGCCAACCACTGCCTGCCCCTTCAAGTTCCTCCGCGCGCCCTTCATCTTCTATGACTGTGGGGACAGCTGTCACACATGTTTTTCCACGCAGACCTTCCACCTCTTTAACCGCAACAGCCAGTTTGCTTGGCAGGTTGTCAGTTGGTTTGGAAGGGGAAACAAGTGCTGGTGTAAAGCTCTCTCAGACATCGAGAGCACCAACTTTGGATGAAGGCAACATCATGTCTCCGCCTGCACTTTCCTCACAGACCTGCAGTTTTCCAGGGACACCCTACTCAACACCGTCTCCACACAGCAGCCAGATCTCGGTCCCTCAGATGTGGACAAATAAAAGGCCATTTCCTCCGAGCCATGACAAAGCTAAGAGGTTGACTTTCACCCTCTGTAAGCTCTTGGCTATCAAAATGCTGCCTTTCCGCCTGGTGGACACAGAGGATTTTCAAGACCTTATGTCAGTCGCAGTGCCCCAGTACCAGATGCCCAGTCGCCACTACTTCTCCAAGAAAGGTATGCCTGCGCTACACCAGCATGTCGCACACAACATCGCCGCTTCCTTGAGAAACTCTGTGTGTGACGGTGCATTTCCCCACCGATACTTGGTCCAGTAAGCATGGACAGGGGCGTTACATGTCGCTGACTGGGCACTGGGTAACTATGGTGAGAGATGGTGAGGGGTCTGCTGAACAAGTCTTGCCGTCCCCATGACTTGTGCGTCAATCCTCTGTATGTCGAAGTTCCTCCACTGCTTCTGCCTCCTCAACCTCATCTGGGTCCTCCACCTCCGCCCAAAGCCTGTGTGGTCAGGCCACCCGCGTTGTAACTGTGCACAAGGAATCCCACACACCTCCTTACTATGCTGACAGCAGAGCTCAATGGCATCAGGCGGTCTTTATAATGAAATGTCTGGGAAATAAGAGTCACACAGCTGAGGAGTTGTGGTCAGCTCTGCACTCGGAGTTTCGTAAATGGTTGTCTCCACTCAACCTGCAGCCAGGTAAGGCCGTGTGCGACAATGCTGCAAACCTGGGTGCGGACCCTCGCCGGGGCAAGGTGACACACGTCCCTTGTATGGCTCATGTTTTGAACCTTGTTGTCCAGCAATTTTTCACCCACTATCCCGACCTAGATGGGCTTCTGCACAGGGCACGGTCACTCTCTGCTCACTTCCGCCGTTCAACCGCCGCAGCTGACCGACTTGCATCGCTGCAGAGGTCTTTCGGCCTGCTGGTTCATCGCCTGAAATGCGATGTGACGACACGCTGGAATTCGACTCTCCACATGTTACAGCGACTGTGGCAGCACCGCCGAGCCCTGGTGCAATACGTTATGACGTATAGCCTGGGCCAACGAGATGCAGAGGTGGGGCAGATCACGCTGATGGAGTGGTCTCAGATCAAGGACCTATGCCCCCCTCTGCACAGCTTCGACATGGCGACGAATATGTTTAGCGCTGACAATGCCATTATTAGCATGACAACGGAAGGGCTAACAAGATCTACAAGGACCAGACGTTCATCATCACCAAGGCGGCAGGCATGGGACAGTGGGGGAGAGGGATTAACAAGGGCGCATGGTAGCAGCCAAACTGTTTAGGAAGGGGCAGGAGCCCATGAAGAAATGGAGGACGAACTGTCGATGGGCATGGAAGACTCAGCTGATGAGGGAGACCTTGGTCAAATTTCGGTTGTTCGAGGTTGGGAGAATATGTCAGAGGAAGGCAGCATGGTTATCACCTCGCCGCCACCAACACAGCAAGGACTTGGTCCGCAGGGATGCGCAAGACACATGAGTGCCTTCTTGCTGCACTACCTTCAACATGACCCTCGGATTGTCCGAATTAGAAGTAATGATGACTACTGGCTTGCCACACTCTTAGATCCCCGGTACAAGTCCAAGTTTTGTAAAATAATTCCAGCCATAGAAAGGGACGCACGTATGCAGGAGTATCAGCAGAAGCTGTTACTCGATCTTAGCTCGGCTTTTCCACCAAACAACCGTGCAGGTGCAGGGAGTGAATCTCCCAGTTGTAACTTGACAAACATGGGACTGTCTCGTCATCAACAGTCAAACCGTACCAGCAGCACCGTATCTGGTGGTAACAGCAGTTTTATTGAATCGTTTCATAATTTTTTAGACCCTCCTTTGCAAGGCCACCAAAGACAAGAAGTCTGACACATAGTCAACGGCTGGAGAGGATGATACAGGAGTATCTCCAAATGAACATCGATGCCATGACTTTGCAAATGAATAAAAACTGTGGAAAAAGAAAGCGCAATAGGGTCTTACCCCAATATATATAGGGTGAGGCAAAGATTAATACTACTCACCAATTCGGGTTGTGAAAGTCACAACACCTATAGCAGCATGTAACACCAAGTCCCGGCAGCGGTCCCCATGAAGCAGATAACAGAGAGTAGTAGAGACGGGTATCCCAGCCGCGCCAAAGGACTACTGGATTCTTTTCAGATTAATGTTTCTTTTATTTCATGCACAGGTCAAGTCTACGCGTTTCAGGAGACACAGCTACCTTCTTCAGGACAAACCAGCAAAGAATCATCAAATCTCTTCACAGCTCCCTTCTTCAGGACAAACCAGCAAAGAATCATCAAATCTGCTGTATAGAGAGCCTATACAGCATTATATACCTCATGGGATGACGTCAGAGCACACCCACCAGAAGAAAAAAAACGGCGGGAAAGACATCCTTTTCAAGTCACAGTGACGTAGTATGGTATAAAAAAGTCATAATGTAATAAATTTGTCAAGGCCCTCTAGTAGATCCCAAACGCTTAAAAATAAATTAAAATAAAAATAAAATTATGTTTATATTAAAAAAATATATATTTCTGAGTGGTTTATTACTCGTGCATAAAATGTGCATATATATATAATGATGAACAATATCAGGGAAGTGTATAGTGTATTGCCCAGAACGCTATAATAGCGTAAGGTTTTCAGTCACATATGAACGGGAAACTATGTGTGGGAAACGTGCAGCTGAAGGTGCCACCTGTGAATATATAGATCAGACTCATACAAGCTCTTGTTAAGGAAATAAATCCTTCCTGATGGAACAGATAGAGACAGAATGGGTGAAAAAATACATATAAGAAAGGGTCTATTTAAGCGGTCCCATAATGTCCGCCCAGAAATAAGAAGAAAGGAATCTCCAAAGTATTAGTGTAACCGTCATGATGTGAACAATTATCTATGTTATTATATAAACGCAATCGTGACATTCGTGTCAACGTATGTGTACCACTGAGGGAATTATAAACCTTGTAATAAAGGGACATAGGTTAGTAAAGATACGTGCAGTGAAAAGAGATATAATTGTGAAAATCAATCAAAACGAAGGGCAGGGCTCGATCCGCAACATATCATACACAAATACAATCTAGACCATGCATGAGTCCAACTACAGCTCACGGGTCTTTGGATTACAAGTTCAGGTGGGTCAGATAAGTCCACCGGGTGAATAGAGTTCAAGACCGTGGGAAACTTTGGAGTGCGCATGCTCAAGGGGAAGATACAGAGCCAGTGCTCCATAGGGACTTTAGAAATGAAGACAGGGTCAATAGAGTTTAAGAGCGTGGGAAAGGAAACCAGTGCGCATGCACTGGAGAAACAATCACCTAGAGTTATCTAAAAAAGAGGAACAAAACTGTGAGATTCAGGATAGAGGAGAGGAAAGATCTCCCCCCACCTGTTAGAATAAAAGAGCCTCTCAAAAACAGGTTCAGTATCCCTGTGATGATGAAATAAGTGAAATGAAATTATCGTTCATAATAACATATGAGCTATAATAAAAATGCATATATGTATATATGCATAAAATATGTGAAGAATTATATATATAAATATAGTGTATGATAGCGGGCAAATAAATTAGTCCATAAAAAGTAGGACGTGTATATAAAAAAAAACCCATATATATAATGATAATAAAATACATAGTAGGCAAAAATACATATCCTACTATCTGCAATCAAAGATAAAGGAATCATATACATATTTAAACAGGACAATAAATAACACATATAATTAAAAAACATAGGAATAAATTAAATACGAGACCTGGCATAACAATTATAAAAATAGTATACATAAAAACCATTAGGAACTATAATTAAAATACATAATAAAAAACCACAGAAAACCTATGTGGGATGGAAACACACACCTTAATATTAAAATCAACAGGTAGATAATATGTATAGGAAACATTTTGATTTGATGATTCTTTGCTGGTTTGTCCTGAAGAAGGGAGCTGTGTCTCCTGAAACGCGTAGACTTGACCTGTGCATGAAATAAAAGAAACATTAATCTGAAAAGAATCCAGTAGTCCTTTGGCGCGGCTGGGATACCCGTCTCTACTACTCTCTGTTATGACTTTGCAAATGGAGCCTTGCTCATTTTGGGCTTCAAATCTTGAAAAATGGCCAGAGCTCTCCACTTACGCCTTGGAGATCTTGTCGTGTCCCGCGGCCAGCGTTGTCTCTGAATGTGTCTTCAGTGCTGCTGGGTGTGTGCTGACAGATAAGCGCACGCGTCTGTCCAGTGACAATGTGGACAGACTAACGTTCATCAAGATGAACAAGTCATGGATCAGCAAGGACTTTGCTACCCCGGTGTCATCCTGGGGAGAGTAAAGGCTTGTGGATTTGGATTGTGCTTGATGCAAGTCAACATGTGAAGTTTACAACTGGGGCACAAGTGATGCCACATATGTGGTGTCTGTGGGGCCCAATTTTTGGAAAAAAGGGAGACTCCGCTTGGAGTCCCCTTGCTGTGTTTTTAAAAATGATCCAAGATGAACAAGTCATGGTTCAGCAAGGACTTTGCTACCTACCCCGGTGTCATCCTGAAGACAGTTAAGGCTGGCGTATTTTTGAATGTGCTTGATGCAAATAAACAGGTCAAGTTTGCAACTGGGGCACAAGTGATGCCACTGAAGGGGTTAGTGTCTGTGTGGCCCAATTTTTGGAAAAAAGGGAGACTCTGCTTAGAGTCCCCTTGCTGTGTTTTACATGATTTTAGAAGGGCGTGCCATGCCTATATCTGTGTCTCCTCCTCTTTTTCCTCATCCAGCTCTTTTGTTTTCGCATGAGTATATGTCCTTGTCACTTTCCCATATGTTTGTGGTATGTTGTGAGGTGTTTGTCACCTTTTGGACACCTTTGAAGGTGTTTTCTATGTGTTTTTATGTGTTTGCCTCCCATTGTTTTCAATGGGGTTCAAGAGGTTCGTCAAACGGTTCGTCGAACGGCGCCTCGAACGGAGCCTTCAGAGGCTCGCTCATCTCTAGTAACCGCAGTCCTCCATGCTGACACATCAGTGTCTCACAGACACATAGTAGTAGAATGATTAGAAATAGAGTGTTCTGCAACTCCTCGCATTGTTCCTTTCAATTGTATTGGCATCTGTGATGGTGATGCCGATATAAATGAAAGTACGATCGTCGGCAGGAGGTCCACGGGGCCACAGTGACTCACGGGCCCAATCTAGACAGCTCACTAGTGAATCATCTAGAATGGAGTGGCAAAAATGAGGTGCTCAAAATATCCACTCTGATCTAGACGGCTCACTGCTGAATCACCTAGAAGAGAGTGGCTAAAATGAGGTCCTCAAAAAATCCACTACGACACAATGTGGATATTATGAGGACTTTCAGCTGCGCTCTGTTACGGTTTTTGCTTTGAGGCTCCTCCCACTCTTCGAAAAAATCCATTCCAGTCACCTCAGTACCAAATATACATAATGTAGTGGCTAAAATGAGGTCCTCAAAAAATCCACTCTGATATAGACGGCTCACTACTGAAGCAGCTAGAACGGAGTGGCTAAAATGAGGTCCTCAAAAAATCCACTACGACACAATGTGGATATTATGAGGACTTTCAGCTGCGCTCTGTTACGGTTTTTGCTTTGAGGCTCCTCCCACTCTTCGAAAAAATCCATTTCAGTCACCTCAGTACCAAATATACATAATGTAGTGGCTAAAATGAGGTCCTCAAAAAATCCACTCTGATATAGATGGCTCACTACTGAAGCAGCTAGAACGGAGTGACTAAAATGAGGTCCTCAAAAAATCCACTACGACACAATGTGGATATTATGAGGACTTTCAGCTGCGCTCTGTTACGGTTTTTGCTTTGAGGCTCTTCCCACTCTTCGAAAAAATCCATTGCAGTCACCTCAGTACCAAATATACATAACGTAGTGGCTAAAATGAGGTCCTCAAAAAATCCACTACGACACAATGTGTGAAATTATAAGCACTTTCTCGGCTGCGCTCTGTTACGTTTTTCGCCGTGAGGCTCCTCCCACTCTTCAAAAAACTGAATTTCAGTCACCTCAGTACCAAACTGTACATAATGAAGGCTACAGAGAGATCCTCAAAAAATCCACTTTGATCCAATATTGTACGTTATGAAGACTGTCAGCTGCGCGGTTCCGTTTTTCCTTGTGAGGCTCCGCCCACTCTTTCAATGTCAGTCCTGCGGCCATGACTTGTGGAAATACGGTAAAATTAAAATTCCAGCAAAACTGAACAATCAGCGCTGTGTGTAATTATTTATATTGTAAAAAATAATAATAAAATGTAAGTTATAATAATAATGAAAATAAAAATTTGCCCTTTGGAAAAAAATAATAAATATAACAGTGTGAGCATCTAATAAATAAAAACATGAAATCATTCCAATTATAAATCTGATTCCAGCCCCTGCTGTAGAAACTGAACTGTGTTGTATGGAGAAAAGATCACAGAGATCATCAAAAAATCAACTCTGATCTAGCCACCTCACTAGTGAAGCAGCTAGAACGGAGTGGATAAAATGAGGTGACCAAAAACATGTGACTGCAGCGAGGCCTCAAGAAATCAACTCTGATCTAGTCACCTCAGTACTGAACCGTCTAGATCAGAGTTGAAAAAATGAGGACCACAAAAAACCCACTCTGATCTAGACACTTCAGTAGTGAGTCGCTAAATCAGAGTGGAAAAAAATGAAGCCTCAAAAAATCAACTCCGATATAGCCGGCTCACTACTGAAGCAGCTAGATCAGAGTTGATTTTTTGAGGACCACAAAAAATCAACTCTGAACTAGACGCAACCCTGACACTAGCGGCTGAATGATCCGGGGTCTAAAATGAGCATCGCTTACTGCGCATGCGCCGCTACCGCCTCCTCCTCTTCTGCTACACCTCCTCTCCTGTTGATCCGCCCGCCTGGCCCTGGCGGCGTTCCCGAGCTACGCGCACCCGCCGCCTGTCATGCACCCGCCGCCTGTCATGCACCCGCCGCCTGTTATGCACCCGCCGGGAAACCCGCCAATTTTCAAGACTGCAGTGGATACCGCCAGCCCGCCACAGTGATTAACCCTTAAACCGCCAGCCCGCCGGAAAAGCCGCCAAATTCAACTTTGCAGTGTAGTTCCACGGTGATTGACCCTTACACCCACAGCTGTATATAGCAAGCTGTATACAGATCGGGGGGCTCTATAACGTTGGGGAGGAGGAGAGCTCTATACCGTTGGGGAGGAGGGAGCTGTATACTGTTGGAGAGGAGGAGAGCTATATACTGTTGGAGAGGAGGAGAGCTATATACTGTTGGCGAGGAGAGCTATATGCCTTTGGGGAGGAGACAGCTGTATACTGTTGGGCAGTGGCGTAACTAGAGTTTGATAGGCCCTGGTGCTAAATTTGGGCCGGGGCCCCCCTCCACGTACACTGACACTTAGGGTATGGGATAATGACACAGACACTCGGGGTACAGGATAATGATGCTGACACTTGGCTCTTACCCTCAGCACCCAGGTTTCTCATGATCTGAAATCCCTCTATCAGAACACAGCTTTCCTATGTTCTGATATCCATCTTGTCCTCGGCACCCAGCTTTCCCATGCTCTGCTATACATCTTTCCCTCAGCACCTAGCTTTCCCATATCAGAGCATGGGAAAGCTGGGTGCTGAGAGATGTATAGCAGAGCATGGGAAAGCTGGGTGCTGAGGGAAAGAGCCTTTTTCCCTCAGCACAAAACATTCCCATCCCATACTTGTATCTTTGTCCCCCCTTGTATATAGATCTCCAAATACTATAATGGCCCCCACATAGCCTTCCGTATAATATAAAGGGTCCCACATAACCCGTCATATATTATAATGCACCCCCATAGTTCTCCATGTATTACAATGCATTTCCCCAAAGTTATCCATGTATTATAATTCACCCCATAGTTCTCCATATATTATACTGCACCACATAGTCCTCCATGTTTTATAATGCACCCCCATAGTACATGTATAAGGTAGCCTCCATATTCCTCCATATATTATAATGTAGCCCCCATTGTCCTATATGTATTGTATTATAATGCAGCGCCATAAATCATCATTTTGTATTATGCAGCCCCATACTCCTCCATGTATAATGCACCCCTAGTCCATGTATAAGGTGTCCTTCATGTTTATTATGCAGTCCCATAGACCTCCATGTATCATGGAGTCAGCACCTCCAGGCCTCCATGTATCATACAGCCAGGCCCCTCCAGGCCTCCATGTGTCATGCAGCCAGCAAAATAAAAAAACAAGTACCTTTCTTCTCCTTCCGACCCCTGCGACCGCAGTAGTTACGCCCCTGCCCCCATATGTCACACACCCTGCTCCCCATACAGCCTGCACCCCCCAGATCACACACTACACCCCCATGTCACACACCCTGCTCCCCATACAGCCTGCACCCCCATATCACACACACTACACCCCCATGTTACACCCTGCTCCCCATACAGCCTGCACCCCCATATCACACACACTACACCCCCATATGTCACACACCCTGCTCCCCATACAGCCTGCACCCACATATCATAACACTACACCCCCACATCTCACACACACTACACCCCCATATGTCACACACCCTGCTCCCATACCGCCTGCACCCCCATATCACACACACTACACCCCCATATGTCACACACCCTGCACCCCCATATCACACACACAACACCCGCATATCTAACCCTGTCTGTACCCCCAACTTACCCCTCTAAAACACTCTGCGCCCCTTCACATCCTTCTGTCACAGTCTGCAGCCCTCATATGCCACTCACCCTGCAGCCCCCCTCATGTCCCCTCTTTTCTTATTACCAGTCATCATGTGTCCAAATCTCTTTCAGGATTCAAAAATTGTTTAAAAGAACAGAAAGTCCTCAGTGGTTGATACCTTTTAATGGCTAACTGAAAGATGGTAATAATTGCAAGCTTTCGAGACTACTCAGGTCTCTTCATCGGGCATGGTATAACACAAAATCTGAAGAGTCACATATTTATTAGTGATGAGCGAGTACTAAAAAGCTCGGGTGCTCGAAGTTCGGGCCGAGCATCCCAAGATACTCGTGTACTCGGGCCGAGCAACGAGCCCAATGTTATCCTATGGGAGACCCGAGTATTTTTGTGAAATGACCCCCCGGCAGCATGGAGAAACCCTAAAAATGTCACAAAAGTCTCAGAAGAGTGCTCAAATGACATGGCAACAGCATGGGGAAGACCCCTTGAAGCATTTATCACTCAAAAGTCACAGCTGTGAACAATTTTGTCCACGTTTCACGCCATTTTTACGGACTCACCAGAAAACCTTCCAAAATGACCCCAAAATGATTTTTCATGGCAGAAATGTTAAGGGCACATACCCAATAGTGAGATAGAGCTGGTGTATGTTACTTTTTGAGATTAATACATGAAAGATTTTACGTGAAAACATTGTGTGGCACTCCGATGTCCCTGAGAAGAGACGTACATGAAGGCCTCTTGAGTCTAATGTGCCCATTTTGAGGAAGTGAGTCTTTGTAGTATTTTCCTTTGCCAGGGCAGTCCAAAATTGTGAGGTTCACCAATGCCCCTGCATAGAGACGTGCATGAGGGCCTGTAAACCTGAAGTGCCCATTGGAAGGAAGTGGGTGTATTATAGTATAGCCCTTTGGCAGGGCAGCCAAAAATTGGGAGGCTCCACGTTGTCCCTGGGTAGAGACGTGCATGAGGGCCTGTAAACTTGAAGTGCCCATTGTAAGGAAGTGGGTCTATTGTAGTATAGCCCTTTGGCAGGGCAGTCCAAAATTGTGAGGTTCACCAATGCCCCTGCATAGAGACGTGCATGAGGGCCTGTAAACCTGAAGTGCCCATTGTAAGGAAGTGGGTGTATTATAGTATAGCCCTTAGGCAGGGCAGCCAAAAATTGGGAGGCTTCACGTTGTCCCTGGGTAGAGACGTGCATGAGGGCCTCAAAACATTAAGTGTCCATTGTCAGGAAGTGGGTGTATTATAGCATAGCCCTTAGGCAGGGCAGCCAAAAATTGGGAGGCTCCACGTTGTCCCTGGGTAGAGACGTGCATGAGGGCCTCAAAACTTTAAGTGTCCATTGTCAGGAAGTGGGTGTATTATAGTATAGCCCTTAGGCAGGGCAGCCAAAAATTGGGAGGCTCCACGTTGTCCCTGGGTAGAGACGTGCATGAGGGCCTCAAAACATTAAGTGTCCATTGTCAGGAAGTGGGTGTATTATAGTATAGCCCTTAGGCAGGGCAGCCAAAAATTGGGAGGCTCCACGTTGTCCCTGGGTAGAGACGTGCATGAGGGCCTCAAAACATTAAGTGTCCATTGTCAGGAAGTGGGTGTATTATAGTATAGCCCTTAGGCAGGGCAGCCAAAAATTGGGAGGCTCCACGTTGTCCCTGGGTAGAGACGTGCATGAGGGCCTCAAAACATTAAGTGTCCATTGTCAGGAAGTGGGTGTATTATAGTATAGCCCTTAGGCAGGGCAGCCAAAAATTGGGAGGCTCCACGTTGTCCCTGGGTAGAGACGTGCATGAGGGCCTCAAAACATTAAGTGTCCATTGTCAGGAAGTGGGTGTATTATAGTATAGCCCTTAGGCAGGGCAGCCAAAAATTGGGAGGCTCCACGTTGTCCCTGGGTAGAGACGTGCATGAGGGCCTCAAAACATTAAGTGTCCATTGTCAGGAAGTGGGTGTATTATAGTATAGCCCTTAGGCAGGGCAGCCAAAAATTGGGAGGCTCCACGTTGTCCCTGGGTAGAGACGTGCATGAGGGCCTCAAAACATTAAGTGTCCATTGTCAGGAAGTGGGTCTATTATAGTATAGCCCTTAGGCAGGGCAGCCAAAAATTGGGAGGCTCCACGTTGTCCCTGGGTAGAGACGTGCATGAGGGCCTCAAAACATTGTTCCCATTGCAAAGGAGCGGGTCTCCTGTCGTTGTAATGTCCATTCTGCAAAGAATGGGCGAAAAAATTTACCACTGGGGGTATACCTGAAACAAAGGACTAAGTATTGCAATTTGTAACGGTCATCATGGTGGCGCATGAGGAGAAGGAGGAGCAGTCCAGCGATTATCCAAAGTCCAGAAGTGTGTACCCATGGGTGAGTGGAGGTACATGGCAAACTTTAAATTCCGCTCTCATTTGCTGGTGGTGTGGTGAAGTCTGGCCCAATCCAACCCTTGTTCATCTTGATCAGAGTCAGCCTGTCAGCATTTTCAGTTGACAGGCGGGTGCGTTTATCTGTAATGATTCCACCTGCGGCACTAAAAACACGCTCTGACAAAACGCTAGCGGCAGGGCAGGCCAGGACTTCCAAGGCGTAGAGAGCCAATTCATGCCACGTGTCCAGCTTGGATACCCAATAATTGTAAGGCACAGAGGAATGTCGGAGTACAGTTGTTCGATCTGCAATGTACTCCTTCAGCATCTGGGCAAACTTAGGATTTCTTGTGGCACTACCCCGCACCTCAGGGGCTGTGGTACGTGAGGGGCTGAGAAAACTATCCCACATCTTAAAGACTGTTCCCCTACCTCTGGCGGATTGGACTTGTGCCTCTCTCGGCTGTACGCCTCGGTTGTCCACTGATTCCTGACCTATGCCGCTAGCGTTTTGTGAGGGGAATGCTTTGCCTACTTCCGTGACTATGGCCTTCCGGAACTGCTGCATTTTGGTTGACCTCTCCTCCACGGGAATAAGAGACAAAAAGTTCTCCTTGTAGCGTGGGTCTAACAGTGTTACCAACCAGTAATGATTGTCGGCCAAGATGTTCTTAACGCGAGGGTCACGAGACAGGCAGCTTACCATAAAGTCAGCCATGTGCGCCAGACTCTTAACAGCCAGGACTTCAGTAGCCTGACCAACAAGATGACTGAACATGCTGTCCTCCTCCTCCTCCTCCTCCTCATCTACCCTGTCCTCTGGCCAGCCACGCTGAACCGAGGATATGACTGGTGTGCATGTCATATCCTCAATTTGGCCGGAGAGTTGCTCCATGTCTTCATCCTCCTCCTCGTCATAGTCCTCCACTGCACGTTGTGATGAGACGAGGCTGGGCTGTGTGTTATCACCAACACCCACTACTGTTTCTTGCTGCAACTCATCGCGCTCCGCCTGCAATGCATCATGTTTGTTTTTCAGCAGAGACCGTTTTAGAAGGCAGAGTAGCGGTATGGTGACGCTAATAATGGCGTCATCACCACTCACCATCTTGGTGGAGTCCTCAAAGTTTTGGAGGATGATACATAGGTCTGACATCCATCTCCACTCCTCAGGTGTTATGTGTGGAATTTGAACCATTTCCCGACGGCTTAGGTGATGCAGGTACTCAACAACTGCCCTCTTCTGCTCACATATCCTGACCAACATGTGCAGAGTTGAATTCCAACGCGTGGGGACATCACACACCAGTCTGTGAGCCGGAAGATGCAAACTGCGCTGAAAGCCGGCAAGGCCGGCTGAAGCAGTAGGTGACTTTCGAAAATGTGCAGACAGGCGGCGAACTTTTACCAGCAGATCAGACAGCTCTGGGTATGACTTTAGAAACCGCTGAACCACGAGGTTGAGCACATGGGCCACGCATGGAACATGTGTCAGCTGGCCTCGCCTCAAAGCCGCCACCAGGTTCCGGCCATTGTCACACACGACCTTTCCTGGCTTTAGGTTCAGAGGTGTGAGCCAGTGATCTGCCTGCTGTTTCAGAGCTGTCCACAGCTCTTCTGCATTGTGGGGTTTGTCACCTATGCAGATTAGCTTCAGCACAGCCTGTTGCCGCTTCGCCGAGGCAGTGCTGCAGTGCTTCCAGCTTGGGACTGGTGTGGAGGGTACAGTGGATGAGGATGCGCAGGAGGAGGAGGAGGCTGAAGAGCATGACATTCCGGAGCTGTAGAGTGTGGGTGAAACACTGACTGAGGTAGGGCCTGCAAACCTTGGTGTGGGAAGGACGTGTTCCGTCCCTCGCTCAGACTGGGTCCCAGCTTCCACAATATTAACCCAGTGTGCCGTCAACGAAATGTAGCGGCCTTGCCCACAAGCACTTGTCCACGTGTCTGTGGTTAGGTGGACCTTGGGTGAAACAGCGTTGTTCAGGGCACGTGTGATGTTTTGTGACACGTGGTTATGCAACGCGGGGACGGCACACCGGGAGAAATAGTGGCGGCTGGGGACCGAGTAACGTGGGACAGCTGCCGCCATCAGGTCGCAGAATGCTTCGGTCTCCACCAGCCTAAAAGGCAACATTTCCAGCGCAAGCAGTCGCGAAATGTTAGCATTTAGAACTGTGGCATGTGGGGTGTTGGCAGTGTATTTGCGCCTGCGTTCAAAGGTTTGCTGAATGGATAACTGAACGCTGCGCTGGGACAAGGACGTGCTTGATGATGGTGTTCTTTCTGCGTAGGCAACTGCAGGTGCAGGAGTGGAGGAGGCTTGTTCACAGGCAGCATGGACAGGGGATTGGCTCGCATGCACAACCAGCAAAGACGTAGCAGTGACATCAGCAAGCACTGCTCCTCGACTCTGTTGTACTTCCCACAAAGTCGGGTGCTTGGCTGACATGTGCCTGATCATGCTGGTGGTGGTCAGGCTGCTAGTTTTGGTACCCCTGCTGATGCTGGCACGGCAGGTGTTGCAAATGGCCTTTTTAGAATCATCTGGAGCCAACTTAAAAAACTGCCAGACTCGGGAAGACCTAACATTTGTACAGGCACCTTGTGTCGTCGTGTTGTTCCGGGGAACGGTTGCCTGACTTCTGCCTGGGGCCACCACCCTGCTTCTTACTGCCTGTTGTGATGCTACGCCTCCCTCCCCCTGTGCACTGCTGTCCTCGCTCTGCATATCCTCCTGCCAGGTTGGGTCAGTTATTGGATCATCCACCACGTCGTCTTCCTCTTCCGCACCCTGCTCCTCCTCCTGACTTCCTGACAATTGTGTCTCATCATCGTCCACCACTTGTTGAGACACGTTGCCAACTTCGTGAGAACGTGGCTGCTCAAATATTTGGCCATCTGTACAGACGATCTCCTCATGACCCACTTTAATATGAGCTGGCGAGAGGCCAGAATGTGTGAATGGAAACGTGAACAGCTCTTCCGAGTGTCCAAGTGTGGGATCATTAATGTCCGAGGAGGACGTGTACTCAGCCTGGTGGTAGGAAGGAGGATCAGGTTCAGAAATGTGCGGTGCAGTATCACGGCTACTGACACTTGACCGTGTGTAAGACAGAGTGTTTGTGGTGGTGCCAATCTGACTGGAAGCATTATCTGCTATCCAACCAACAACCTGTTGACACTGGTCTTGGTTCAAGAGCGGTGTACTGCTGCGGTCCCCAAGAATTTGGGACAGGACGTGCGAGCGACTAGATGTGGCCCTTTGTTGTGGCGAAATTAGAGCTTGCCCACGACCTCGGCCTCTGCCTGCACCACCATCACGTCCACTTCCTTGTTCCTTGCCAATGCCCTTGCGCATTTTGCAATGCTGTGCTGACGTGTATTCACTACTTGTGCGTTATATCAAAGTTTGTGGAAATTGCACACAAGTGCACCTGTACGCTGCCACCGACAGGCACACACGTGCGGTTTTAAAAACCAAGCACGGACGCACTAAGAACCAAACAGGTTTTTTTGGGGAGCGACAATTACAGACAAGTCAGACACTATCTGGACTGTTTTAGACTGTGTACACCAGCCCCAGATATGATGAAGGCTGGTATACGGTCACCACTAGGAATGGCTATATATACCCTGCCTGCCTGCCTGCCTGCCTGTATACTGGTACAATAGTCCTGACAAGGACTCTTCTGGTCACTAGCCTGTATTCAGACCTGGCTATACCCTGCCTGTATATAGCAACAATAGTCCTGAGAAGGACTCTGCTACTGTACTCCGACCTGGCTATACCCTGCCTGCCTGTATACAACTAGAATAGTCCTGAGAAGGACTTTTGGTCACACTGTTTGCAGCCCTGCAACTGAAAAAGCTATAAAGGGCCGCAAAGCTTTCCCTGAATCAGCGACACTCTCCCTGCACTCACTGTCTGGATAGCTGTGAGCAGAGCACAGCGCGCCGGCCGGTATAAAGGCTCGGTCACGCTGTGCAGGCCGGCCAATCACTGCAATTCCACAACTAACAGGGCTGTGGCATTGCAGTGGTCTGCCAGCCAATCCCTGCATGAGGGCTGGCTCTCAAAAGAGCGCCAACATGCAGGGATGAAGACCACGAGTACAGCACGAGTATCGCGAGATTACTCGGTCCCCGCCGAGCAGCCCGAGTACAGCGATACTCGTGCGAGTACCGAGTAGTTACAAGCATGCTCGCTCATCACTAATATTTATACACAACAGGACTTAGAATAGTGCAGTAAAAAAAAAACAACAAGTTATATGAAACAGAACTATCACTATGGCAGCGGGGCAAACTGTTGTGGGGCCATAAATACTGCTGCAGTTCAGTGTGAAAGTTTTATTGTCCTTTGATAAGGGTCTGGTCTGGGCTGTGACACGCTCGGATGGTCAGAGGAGCACATCTTTTAACTGATGTAAAAAGACATGAATCCATGAGACACATTCATTCCTACTCTGAATGTGTCAAAGGTCATCATAAGTTTGTACTCCCATAGTCTCCTATCTCTCTGGGACTTGACGTTTCCTTTCAATACCAACAATTTCATGTCCATGATGCTGTGGTCTGAGTTACAAAAATGTTTGGCCACAGGTAGATCCATCCTTTTTTTTTTTTTGTCACATTTTCAGGATTCAGTATCTCTTGCTTTCTGCCCGACATCCTGTGTCTCCTCCCACACAATCACATGGGCGTGACATCATCGCAGGTCCTGCAGAATGGATTATTCCGTCTGCTGTGCAGGTCAGAGCACTCCTGCTCTGCTGCAGCTCAGAAACGGCTGGTGGGCCTCTACAGGTCAGGGGCCCATCTACTGACACTGGGCTCCCCTGACTCACAGGCCGACCCCCTGACGGTCGCATTGTCGGCCACTACACAGCGGCACTACATATAGGGGCCCAGCAGCCAGGTCTGCAGAGCGGCTGCCGGGCCCCTATAATCCTGCGGGCCCGGTTGCAGTGGCGACCTCTGCGACAGCGGTCGTTACGCCCCTGCTGTTGGGGAGGAGAAGAGCTCTATACCATTGGGGAGGAGGAGAGCTATATACTGTTGGAGAGGAGGAGAGCTATATACTGTTGGAGAGGAGGAGAGCTATATACTGTTGGAGAGGAGGAGCGCTATATACTGTTGGAGAGGAGGTATAAGGTAGCCTCCATATTCCTTCATATATTATAATGTAGCCCCCATTGTCCTATATGTATTGTATTATAATGCAGCGCCATAAATCATCATTTTGTATTATGCAGCCCCATACTCCTCCATGTATAATGCACCCCTAGTCCATGTATAAGGTGTCCTTAATGTTTATTATGCAGTCCCATAGACCTCCATGTATCATGGAGTCAGCACCCCCAGGCCTCCATGTATATACTATATACTGTTGGAGAGGAGGAGAGCTATATACTGTTGGAGAGGAGGAGAGCTATATACTGTTGGGGAGAAGGAGAGCTATATACTGTTGGAGAGGAGGAGAGCTATATACTGTTGGAGAGGAGGAGAGCTATATACTGTTGGAGAGGAGGAGAGCTATATACTGTTGGAGAGGAGGAGAGCTATATACTGTTGGAGAGGAGGAGAGCTATATACTGTTGGAGAGGAGAGCTATATATTGTTGGAGAGGAGAGCTATATACTGTTGGAGAGGAGGAGAGCTACAGTTAGGTCCAGAAATATTTGGACAGTGACACAATTTTCGCGAGTTGGGCTCTGCATGCCACCACATTGGATATGAAATGAAACCTCTACAACAGAATTCAAGTGCAGATTGTAACGTTTAATTTGAAGGTTTGAACAAAAATATCTGATAGAAATTGTAGGAATTGTACACATTTCTTTACAAACACTACACATTTTAGGAGGTCAAAAGTAATTGGACAAATAAACCAAACCCAAACAAAATATTTTTATTTTCAATATTTTGTTGCAAATCCTTTGGAGGCAATCACTGCCTTAAGTCTGGAACCCATGGACATCACCAAACGCTGGGTTTCCTCCTTCTTAATGCTTTGCCAGGCCTTTACAGCCGCAGCCTTCAGGTCTTGCTTGTTTGTGGGTCTTTCCATCTTAAGTCTGGATTTGAGCAAGTGAAATGCATGCTCAATTGGGTTAAGATCTGGTGATTGACTTGGCCATTGCAGAATGTTCCACTTTTTTGCACTCATGAACTCCTGGGTAGCTTTGGCTGTATGCTTGGGGTCATTGTCCATCTGTACTATGAAGCGCCGTCCGATCAACTTTGCGGCATTTGGCTGAATCTGGGCTGAAAGTATATCCCGGTACACTTCAGAATTCATCCGGCTACTCTTGTCTGCTGTTATATCATCAATAAACACAAGTGACCCAGTGCCATTGAAAGCCATGCATGCCCATGCCATCACGTTGCCTCCACCATGTTTTACAAAGGATGTGGTGTGCCTTGGATCATGTGCCGTTCCCTTTCTTCTACAAACTTTTTTCTTCCCATCATTCTGGTACAGGTTGATCTTTGTCTCATCTGTCCATAGAATACTTTTCCAGAACTGAGCTGGCTTCATGAGGTGTTTTTCAGCAAATTTAACCCTGGCCTGTCTATTTTTGGAATTGATGAATGGTTTGCATCTAGATGTGAACCCTTTGTATTTACTTTCATGGAGTCTTCTCTTTACTGTTGACTTAGAGACAGATACACCTACTTCACTGAGAGTGTTCTGGACTTCAGTTGATGTTGTGAACGGGTTCTTCTTCACCAAAGAAAGTATGCGGCGATCATCCACCACTGTTGTCATCCGTGGACGCCCAGGCCTTTTTGAGTTCCCAAGCTCACCAGTCAATTCCTTTTTTCTCAGAAGGTACCCGACTGTTGATTTTGCTACTCCAAGCATGTCTGCTATCTCTCTGATGGATTTTTTTCTTTTTTTTCAGCCTCAGGATGTTCTGCTTCACCTCAATTGAGAGTTCCTTAGACCGCATGTTGTCTGGTCACAGCAACAGCTTCCAAATGCAAAACCACACACCTGTAATCAACCCCAGACCTTTTAACTACTTCATTGATTACAGGTTAACGAGGGAGACGCCTTCAGAGTTAATTGCAGCCCTTAGAGTCCCTTGTCCAATTACTTTTGGTCCCTTGAAAAAGAGGAGGCTATGCATTACAGAGCTATGATTCCTAAACCCTTTCTCCGATTTGGATGTGAAAACTCTCATATTGCAGCTGGGAGTGTGCACTTTCAGCCCATATTATATATATAATTGTATTTCTGAACATGTTTTTGTAAACAGCTAAAATAACAAAACTTGTGTCACTGTCCAAATATTTCTGGCCCTGACTGTATATACTGTTGGAGAGGAGGAGAGCTATATACTGTTGGAGAGGAGGAAAGCTATATACTGTTGGAGAGGACGAGAGCTATATACTGTTGGAGAGGAGGAGAGCTATATACTGTTGAGGAGGAGGAGAGCTGTACAGTCATGGCCAAAAGTATTGAGAATGACACCAAAATTATATTTCTCTATCGCTTTCATTGGGGGCCACAGGACCATGGGGTGTATGCTGCTGTGACTAGGAGGCTGACACTAAGTAGACATAAAAAAAGTTAGCTCCTCCCTAGCAGTGTACACCCTGAGCCAGAGGCGGATCTATGCCAGTTTTTTGCTTAGTGTCGTAGGAGGCTGATGTGGGCCCATATCTCTGTGGGCCAACCTCAGCCTAGGCTATTCCTTTTTTTCCGTTTTTTTCATGCTATACGGCGCCGCTCAGCCTTCTCATCTTTTTACGTTTTTTTTGTCTCTTCTGCAGGGTTAAAGGCCTCGCCTGCTCTTTCCCTACGGGGTATCGTCCCCAGGGTTCCCTGAGGCTCGAGACGCCAGCACCTATCCCCCTCCTGCCACATGGTAACACTCCAGGGGCTGCTTGGGGTCCCACACGTTTATTGTTTATGGGCTCACTCCCCGTCGACCCCATAATACCGTCCCAAGGGGTGATTCGGGTGGAGACGGCGAGGAAGCTCTTCACTGGATGATCAGGATCACAAGCGCAGGAGCACCCACAGCACCAGGCCTCCCCCAGCGTTCTTCCCTGATTCACTGGGTCCAGGCAGAGGATCTGACACTGCAGCGCAGGAGTGCTCTGCAGTCTCCACCACAGCCCCCCAGCAGCCCTCCCCTGGCACTTGCCAACAGCAGCCGGCACTCACCGGGGGCCGCAGCATCCAGGATGGGACCCGTGGATCTGGGCGCCGCGCATGGACGCAGGTAAGATCTGCACCACGCGCAGCGCTGCGCTCCCGGCGGCCGCCGCTCACTAATTTAGTCCCCGGCTTGGGCCTACCTCGGGCCGGAGCGCTCCACCCCCCTGTTTGCGCGCGCGCTTTTCCAGCCACGCCCCCCTCTTCTTCTGCCCGGAGACAGCCAGCTCAGTCCTGCAGCACGCCCCCATTCCTCCCAGCATCCCCTACGAGACAGGCCCCAGGGAGAGGATCACAGCTGCAGCGCAGGAGCGCTCTGCATCACCAGGCCTTCCCAGCATTCACTGCTTCCCTGGGCCCAGGCTGGGGATCGTGGTCACCACAGCGCAGGAGCGCTCGACAGTTCCCCCCCAGACAACTCTCCGGCAGGCAGGAGGGGGCCGAGGATCATAGCGACTCCGGCAGAACGCAGGTAAGACTGCTCAGCGCTGCGCTCCCGGGGGCCGCCCACTACTCTAGTCCCCTGCTTTGGCATACTTCAGGCCTCAGTCCTCAGCCTCACCGCTTGCGCGCGCGTGCTTTTTCCCAAGCAGACCCCTGCAGTTCCTGCCCGGTCCCAGGCCAGCCAGCCCTCCTACTATATATAAAAAAAAAAATTGAATGAAGGGCTGCGTTTTTTTTTTTTCTTCAGCAATGCTGGCCCCGCAGTTTCTGAGACCTCTGCTGACCTGGGTGGGACACAGGACCCGGGTGAGTGCTGCTCCCGCTTAGGAACAGACTATAGCTTCTTTCCCCTTTTTTATTGTTTTTCTTAATTTTTTTCACCCTTTTTTCTCCTGTCTCCCCCCTTAGCGACACTAGTGTTTTTTTTTTTCTTTTCCTAAGCGCCATGCCTAACGCTAGTCTCCCCTTACAGTCTGGGCCCCTTTATAGCCTTTTTGATGCTTGCACAGCCTGCAAGGTAAAATTCTCCCAAGCCAGGCTACGCCCCCCTGCTCGGCTTGCGCCACAAACCATCCTGTCACCGCCAGCACCCGACCTCTGCTGCGCTCCCTTAACCAGAGGGTTAGACCCCCTATCCCAGTCTGTGGACTCTCCCCCAAGGGCGTCTATGACCATCGCGCAGGCGTTGCAGTCGCTCCCTCCGCCCGGCCATGCTCCCCCGGTCCAGCTGGCTCTGGGCAACAGTCGGTCTGATCCAGACCCTACTGCTGGAGCGCAGAAGGGGACCTGAGGGATCTCCTCTCAAGTCATCCCGGAGATCTCTATCACCTCCAGACTCCGAGTGCTCCTCGGCTCCGAGACCGGCCGATCCCTTGTTTCCGGAGAAGAGTCGGATGCAGCCTCGATGCTGATTCCAGATCAGAGGGCGGATGTCAGAGGTAGGGTGGATAGTCCGGTCAAAGCGGTAAGTTGTACGCTAAAGCCGCAGACGGTCTCTGTGGCTACCCAGTGCTTGTATGTCTCATTCAAACAGGTTAAGCTGGCACACAGGCAATTCGGTGACCATCCAAAATTTGCTGAAATTCTATACAAGCACAGACGACAACCGGTCAAGATATCCAACAATGGTAAGTCGTTTGATTTACTTTTCCCCTTCCCTGAGGCTCTAAGGAAGAAATGGGCAGGCTCGCCTAGGGTCGCCCTTCTGTTTTTTTCCATCTGTTATCTTCCAATACTATCTCTCCCGCACAAAACACTGAGAGAGTGGCCCGTTCAGTTTGTCTTCAGACGGCAGGCACGGTACTCCTGCTGCCTTCGCCGCCATCTGGCCGGCAGCATCCATGATGTCCGGGGCCACTACCTCCACAACGGTCTTCGCGCGGGATCGAGCAATCCGGAGTTCTCAACACGGCTACACAGATCGCTCGGGCGGGTGAGTACATACTCATCGCATCTGTCAGCAGCCTACTGCGCAGTGCAAGCGACTGGCAGCACGGGGGCCATCTGTCGGGCGATTTGGCTCAGAGCCTGGTATGCGGACGCGGCTTCTAGGATATCACTTACAACACTCCCCTTTACAGGAAGTCGGCTGTTTGGGGACTGGCTGGATCAGATTATCGACGAGATCACAGGAGCTTCGATTCCACACACACAAGAAAACCAGGCCCCCGCAGAGGAACAGGAAGTTCCTGTCCTTTTTATACATGCCTTTCTGGCGTTTCTCAGCCACGCCAGCCATCAAAGACGACGTCCGGATCACAGCGCTACCCCGCTAGATGACTCTTGGTCGTTGCGCGCGGGCGCAGACCAGGTGGAGGGGGAGTCACATGTCTCATCTCATTCACGTCTGGCGGACTTGGATCACGGACCCCTGGGTCGGAGAGATACTGGACTCAGGGTACATAATAGAGTTTTTCAGCAAGTCTATCATCTGACATACAGGTCGTACCTAATTTGCCAACAGCACAGATGTTCCTGCGTCTCGCAATAACAGACGATCATTTTTGGTGATTCCCTACCTGGACGCCTTGTTGATCAGGGTTCTTCTTTTTGGCGACTGTCCCCTAAGTGTTCAGGTCACCATCGATATCCTGTCCCGACTCGGCTAGCTCATCAAGCGGAAGAAGCCCTCTCTGACTCCGGCCAGCAGGATTACCTGTCCAGGCATGGAGTTCGTTACCATCCAAGGACGCTTGTCCCTCCAAAGAGACCGCCAGATTCTCCGTCACTCCAAGCCGGAGAGTCCTCAGTCGGATGGCGGCGGCAATAGAGGCGGTTCCGTTTGCCGCTTACACCTTTGTCTCCTTCAGCTGACTTGGCCGATCAGATGGGACAATTCTCTGTTCACCTTGAATCGCAGGATCCAATTGACTCCCGGGTACCCACCGCTCGTTTTTATGGTGAACCAGCGGCCCTCATCGGTCCAGGGAAATGTCTTTCATACCAGTACACTGGCAGGCAGTCACCACCGATACCAGTCTTCTGACTGGAGAGCGGTGTTCCGAAACACATGGCTCACGGTCGGTAGTCCTCCCAGGAGAGCCGTCTGCCTATCAATTTTTTTTAGGGATCAGAGTTTTTTCTCCGAGCCCTACAGATTTTTTTCAGCCTTTCATACAAGAATCGCAATCCAGAATCCAGTCGGACATCACCTGGGCGGAACAAGGAGTGTCACGGCGATGACATAGGTGAAGAAGATCTTACAGTGGGCATAGCTTCACCACTCCAGATTTTGCCCGCAATCATTGTTCCCCGCCGTAGATAATTGGGCAGCAGACTATATCAGCAAGGTCTGGCGGCAGGCGAATGATCCCTCAACAGAGAGGCTTTCGAAGGGATCTGCCCCAGATGAGATATTTCGAATGTGGACCTGATGGCTCCTCGATTCAACAATCAAGTCACAGGAGTCCTCAAGAAACTCAGAGCAGAGGGCATCCCAGTGACTCTCATTGCCATGGATTAACCCAGGCAAGCGTTGTTCGCAGAGCTCACGCAGCTCATCAGACAACCCATGGTGGCTTCCAGATCGTCTGAACTTCCGGTCGCAAAGTCCTCTTTTCCTTCAATATTCAGGGGTTCTCAATTTGACCGCATGGCTGTGGAACCATGGCTACTAGTCCAGGCAGACTTTATCCCACAGGTGTTACAGACCATGGTCAGAACTCAGAAGCCTCCGTATTCAAATATCTACTACCGCACCGGAAAGGTCTCCTTTCAAGAGTGTGAGGTCAACGTCAACTCATCTCCACTGGATCTGTCACTCCTAGTGTTACTGGCCTTCCTACAGTCAGGCTTGCAGGCGGGTCTCTCGCCAGCAACCTTCAAAGGGCAGATGTCGGCTCTATCTGTCTTTTCCAGAGAAATCTTGCATCTCTGCCGCAAGTCAGGACGTTCATTCAAGGAGTCCTCCATCTGGCACCGCTAGGTCGTTCCCCGCTGGAACCATGGAACCTCCAGCTGGCTCTAGGGTCTCTTTAATTAGCCCCGTTCGATCCGCAATCTCTCGCCTATCCGGGAAGGTGGCTTTGTTGAGGGCAGTCACTTCAATCAGAGGAAGGTCTGTTCTGTCAGCCCTCTCATGCGGGTCACTTTTTTCTTGTGTTTTTCTCCAAGACGAGATTGTTCGGCACCCGTCTCAGGTTTTTTTCCTACCGGATGTAGTATCTGAATGAGGTGATGGTGGCTCCATCCTTCGTGCTAGCCTCCATTCGATCCTTGGAGAGGTCACGGCTTACACCGGATCTAGTGCGAGCTCGGAGGAGTTACGTTTCGAGATCCGCGTCCTTCTGCATCTTGGACGGCCTATTCGTCCTGTCTACTGGACCCAGGAGGGGCATGCCGGCGTCCAAGGCTACCACTGCAAGTTGGATCAGGCCGACCATATCAGAGGTCTGCAGGATTAGAGTCAGGTTTACTCCGAGGGGTGTAAAAGCCTTTCCACCTGTGCAATTGGGGCGTCTAGGACAATCAGACGCCAGGCGTCAGCCAAGCAAGTCTACAGAGCCGCTGCGTAGTCAAGTTTTTCATACCTTTTCCAGGATACAGCAAGCGGCTGTCGCACACCTATGATAAGCCAGTATACTTTTGCAACGAGCATTCCTACAGAGTTTGGATATGTTTTGAATCTGTATGATTACTCCTGTACCCACCCAGGGACTGCTTTTGGACGTCCCATGGTCCTGTGTCCCCCAATGAAAGCGATAGAGAAAGAAGGATTTTTGTGTACTCACCGTAAAATCTCTTTCTCTGAGTCTTCATTGGGGGACACAGCACCCACCCTGTTTGGACATTGGGTTACTCTTTGTTGCTGGATGTTACTGGCTCCTTGTGGAAACACGTTCTTCTGTACCCGGCGTATTTATGTTTTTATACATATATTTATGTACAGTATAGGTTTAGATAAGATACTGTGTGTTTCTTGTTATTACCTTGATTAGTTATGGTTGTTCAGTTTTCTCCTACTACTGCTTGTACACTAAACTGGCATAGATCCGCCTCCGGCTCAGGGTGTACACTGCTAGGGAGGAGCTAACTTTTTTTATGTCTACTTAGTGTCAGCCTCCTAGTCACAGCAGCATACACCCCATGGTCCTGTGTCCCCCAATGAAGACTCAGAGAAAGAGATTTTACGGTGAGTACACAAAAATCTTTCTTTTCACATGATTTGTTGCCCTCTGATTTTTAATTGTTTGTCTGATGTTTACATCACATACAGAAATATAATTGCAATCATATTATGAGTACCAAAAGGTTATATTGACAGTTAGAATGAGTTAATGCAGCAAGTCAATATTTGCCGTGTTGACCCTTCTTCTTCAGGACCTCTGCAATTCTCCCTGGCATGCTCTCAATCAACTTCTGGATCAAATCCTGACTGATAGCTGTCCATTCTTGCATAAGCAATGCTTGCATTTTGCCAGAATTTGTTGGTTTTTGTTTGTCCACCCGTCTCTTGATGATTGTCCACAAGTTCTCAATGGGATTAAGATCTGGGGAGTTTCCAGGCCATGGACCCAAAATCTCTGTTTTGTTCCATGAACCAGTTAGTGATCACCTTTGCTTTATGGCAAGGTGCTCCATCATGCTGGAAAAGGCATTGTTGGGCGCCAAACTGCTCTTGGACAGTGGGGAGAAGTTGCTCTTGGAGGACATTCTGGTACCATTCTTTATTCATGGCTGTGTTTTTAGGCAAGACTGTGAGTGAGCCGATTCCCTTGGCTGAGAAGCAACCCCACACATAAATCGTTTCAGGATGCTTAACAGTTGGCATGAGACAAGACTGGTGGTAGAGACAAGACTGGTGGTAGCGCTCACCTCTTCTTCTCCTCATAAGCTGTTTTCCAGATGTTCCAAACAATCGAAAAGGGGATTCATCTGAGAAAATGACTTTACCCCAGTCCTCAGCAGTCAACTCCCTATACCTTTTGCAGAATATCAGTCGGTCCCTGATGTTTTTTCTGGAGAGAAGTGGCTTCTTTGCTGCCCTCCTTGAAACCAGGCCTTGCTCAAGCAGTCTCCGCCTCACAGTGCGTGCAGAAGCACTCACACCAGCCTGCTGCCATTGCTGAGCTAGCGAGGCAATGCTGGTAGTCCAGTCCCGCAGCTGAAACAGTTTTAAGATACGGTCCTGGCGTTTGCTGGTCCTTCTTGGGCGCCCTGGAGCCTTTTTGGCAACAATGGAAGCTCTCTCCTTGAAGTTCTTGATGATGCAATAGATTGTTGACTGAGGTGCAATCTTTGTAGCTGCGATACTCTTCCTTGTTAGGCCATTTTTGTGTAGAGCAATGATGGCTGCACATGTTTCTTTAGAGATAACCATGGTTAACTGAAGAGAAACAATGATACCAAGCACCAGCCTCCTTTTAAAGTGTCTAGTGGTGTCATTCTTACTTAATCATGACTGATTGATCGCCAGCCCTGTCCTCATCAACACCCACACCTGTGTTAATGGAACAATCACTAAAACAATGTTAGCTGCTCCTTTTAAGGCAGGAATGCAATGATGTTAAAATGTGTTTTGGGGGTTAAAATTCATTTTCTTAGCCAATATTGACTTTGCAAGTAATTTCTGTTAAGCTGATCACTCTTTATGACATTCTGGAGTATATGCAAATTGCCATTAGAAAAACTTAAGCAGTAGACTTTGTAAAAATTAATATTTGTAGCATTCTCAAAACTTTTGGCCATGACTGTATACTGTTGGAGAGGAGGAGAGCTGTATACTGTTGGAGAGGAGGAGAGCTATATACTGTTGGGGAGGAGGAGAGCTATATACTGTTGGAGAGGAGGAGAGCTATATACTGTTGGGGAGGAGGAGAGCCGTATACTGTTGGAGAGGAGGAGAGCCGTATACTGTTGGAGAGGAGGAGAGCCGTATACTGTTGGAGAGGAGGAGAGCCGTATACTGTTGGAGAGGAGGAGAGCCGTATACTGTTGGAGAGGAGGAGAGCCGTATACTGTTGGAGAGGAGGAGAGCCGTATACTGTTGGAGAGGAGGAGAGCTATATACTGTTGGGGAGGAGGAGAGCTATATACTGTTGGAGAGGAGGAGAGCTATATACTGTTTGGGAGGAGGATAGCCGTATACTGTTGGAGAGGAGGAGAGCCGTATACTGTTGGAGAGGAGGAGAGCCGTATACTGTTGGAGAGGAGGAGAGCCGTATACTGTTGGAGAGGAGGAGAGCCGTATACTGTTGGAGAGGAGGAGAGCCGTATACTGTTGGAGAGGAGGAGAGCCGTATACTGTTGGAGAGGAGGAGAGCCGTATACTGTTGGGGAGGAGGTAAGCCGTATTCTGTTGGGGAGGAGGTGAGCTATATACTGTTGGAGAGGAGGTGAGCTATATACTGTTGGGGAGGAGGAGAGCTCTGTATACTGTTGGGGAGGAGTAGAGCTATATACTGTTGGAGATGAGGAGAGCTATATACTGTTGGGGAGGAGGAGAGCTGCATACTGTTGGGGAGGAGGAGAGCTGCATACTGTTGGGGAGGAGGAGAGCTGCATACTGTTGGGGAGGAGGAGAGCTGTATACTGTTGGCGAGGAGGAGAGCTATATACTGTTGGCGAGGAGGAGAGCTATATACTGTTGGCGAGGAGGAGAGCTATATACTGTTGGCGAGGAGGAGAGCTATATACTGTTGGCGAGGAGGAGAGCTATATACTGTTGGCGAGGAGGAGAGCTATATACTGTTGGCGAGGAGGAGAGCTATATACTGTTGGGGAGGAGGAGAGATATACTGTTGGGGAGGAGGAGAGCGATATACTGTTGGAGAGGAGGAGAGTTGTATACTGTTGGGGGAGGAGGTGAGCTATATACTGTTGGGGAGGAGGAGAGCGATATACTGTTGGGGAGGAGGAGAGCTCTGTATACTGTTGGGGAGGAGTAGAGCTATATACTGTTGGAGATGAGGAGAGCTATATACTGTTGGGGAGGACGAGAGCTGTATACTGTTGGGGAGGAGGAGAGCTGTATACTGTTGGGGAGGAGGAGAGCTGTATACTGTTGGGGAGGAGGAGAGCTGTATACTGTTGGGGAGGAGGAGAGCTGTATACTGTTGGGGAGGAGGAGAGCTGTATACTGTTGGGGAGGAGGAGAGCTGTATACTGTTGGGGAGGAGGAGAGCTGTATACTGTTGGGGAGAAGTAGAGCTATATACTGTTGGAGATGAGGAGAGCTATATACTGTTGGGGAGGAGGAGAGCTATATACTGTTGGGGAGGAGGAGAGCTATATACTTTTGGGGAGGAGGAGAGCTATATACTGTTGGGGAGGAGGAGAGCTATATACTGTTGGGGAGGAGGAGAGTTATATACTGTTGGGGAGGAGGAGAGCTATATACTGTTGGGGAGGAGGAGAGCTATATACTGTTGGGGAGGAGGAGAGCTATATACTGTTGGGGAGCAGGAGAGCTATATAATGTTGGGGAGGAGGAGAGCTATATACTGTTGGGGAGGAGAGCTATATACTGTTGGGGACGAGGAGAGCTATATACTGTTGGGGAGGAGGAGAGCTATATACTGTTGGGGAGGAGGAGAGCTATATACTGTTGGAGAGGAGGAGAGCTATATATTGTTGGGAAGGAGGAGAGCTATATATCGTTAGGGAGGAGGAGAGCTATATACCGTTGGGAAGGAGGGGAGCTCTATACCGTTGGGGAGGAGGAGAGCTCTGTATACTGTTGGGGAGGAGGAGAGCTATATACTGTTGGGGAGGAGGAGAGCTATATACTGTTGGGGAGGAGGAGAGCTATATACTGTTGGGGAGGAGGAGAGTTATATACTGTTGGGGAGGAGGAGAGCTATATACTGTTGGGGAGGAGGAGAGCTATATACTGTTGGGGAGGAGGAGAGCTATATACTGTTGGGGAGGAGGAGAGCTATATACTGTTGGGGAGGAGGAGAGCTATATACTGTTGGGGAGGAGGAGAGCTATATACTGTTTGGGAGGAGGAGAGCTATATACTGTTGGGGAGGAGGAGAACTATATACTGTTGGGGAGGAGGTGAGCTATATACTGTTGGGGAGGAGAGCTATATACTGTTGGGGAGGAGTAGAGCCGTATACTGTTGGGGAGGAGGAGAGCTGTATACTGTTGGAAAGGAGGAGAGCTGTATACTGTTGGGGAGGAGGAGAGCTATATACTGTTGGAGATGAGGAGAGCTATATACTGTTGGGGAGGAGGAGAGCTATATACTGTTGTGGAGAAGGAGAGCTATATACTGTTGGGGAGAAGGAGAGCTGTATACTGTTGGGGAGGAGGAGAGCTATATACTGTTGGGTTGGAGGAGAGCTGTATACTGTTGGGGAGGAGGAGAGCTGTATATTGTTGGGGAGGAGGAGAGCTGTATACTGTTGGGGAGGAGGAGAGCTGTATACTGTTGGGGAGGAGGAGAGCTGTATACTGTTGGGGAGGAGGAGAGCTGTATACTGTTGGGGAGGAGGAGAGCTGTATACTGTTGGCGAGGAGGAGAGCTATATACTGTTGGGGAGGAGGAGAGCTCTATACCATTGGGGAGGAGAAGAGCTCTGTACACTGTTGAGGAGGAGGAGGAGAGCTATATACTGTTGGAGAGGAGGAGATCTATATACTGTTGGGGAGGAGGAGAGCTGTATACTGTTGGGGAGGAGGAGAGCTGTATACTGTTGGGGAGGAGGAGAGCTATACACTGTTGTGGAGGAGGAGAGCTGTATACTGTTGGGGAGGAGGTGAGCTGTATACTGTTGGGGAGGAGGAGAGCTGTATACTGTTGGGGAGGAGGAGAGCTATATACTGTTGGGGAGGAGGAGAGCTATATACTGTTGGGGAGGAGGAGAGCTTTATACCCTTGGGGTGGAGGAGAGCTGTATACTGTTGGGGAGGAGGAGAGCTATATACTGTTGGAGAGGAGGAGAGCTGTATACCCTTGGGGTGGAGGACAGCTGTATACCCTTGGGGTGGAGGAGAGCTGTATACCCTTGGGGTGGAGAAGAGCTGTATACCCTTGGGGTGGAGGAGAGCTTTATACCCTTGGGGTGAAGGAGAGCTTTATACCCTTGGGGTAGAGGAGAGCTTTATACCCTTGGGGTGGAGGAGAGCTTTATACCCTTGGGGTGGAGGAGACCTTTATACCCTTGGGGTGGAGGAGACCTTTATACCCTTCGGGTGGCGGAGAGCTATATACCCTTGGGGAGGAGGAGAGCTGTATACCCTTGGGGAGAAGGAGAGACCATCCATTGCAATCCGCTCTTACTAGAAGCCTATGAGGAATAAACGACTTCCAGTAATGGTTATTGTAATTTCTCAAGGCGGCGGATTGCAACGGATTCCGCACAACGCATGTGTGAAAGCAGCCTTAGTCAATACTTCCTCGAAACATGTCGGCTTTTTCTTCATATTTTTTTTTTTTTTTTAATTTAAAAATCCCATGTTCTATTTTGCAGTACCAATCGCCGCTGGAAAAGCGCAATGATTAGTGCTGAAAAAAAGCACTAGTGTGAAACTGGCCTTAAGCGGGCTTTACACGCTGCGACATCGCTAGCAATTGCTAGCGATGTCGAGGGCGATAACATCCGCCCGTCGTATGTGCGATATGTTTGATATGTTTAGATCGCTGCCGTAGCGAACATTATCGCTATGGTAGCGTCACACGGACTTACCTGCCCTGCGACGTCACTCTGGCCGGTTTGCAGGTCTAGAGAGAGTTTCTCTGCCTCCTCAAGGAGGTGGTTTACACAAATTGCTCTTACAAATGGAGGCGAGGCTTATTATTAAATATAGAGCCCAAGGGAATTTAGGATTAAATGACCATAATGACCTCTCGGTTTTCTTGTGATGATGTTTTGTACACATCATTGTGGCCGCATATTTTAATATATGTTGGTTTGTTATTGTTTTGTACTATATTGATTGTAGTTTTATCTTGTATGACATTGTCAACGTTATGCACTATATTGTTGTTTTTTGTTGTACTCTTCACATGTTTTTAATTTGCCAGTGACACAGCCCTCTCATAAGGCGATGGTCTATGCCTGTCCACATGGACCTGAAGAAGCGTATTCATACGCGAAACGGCCGTCGTCTGTGAGGGGGACCTGCTATCAGCTCTGCTCCTGCTGTTTTACTGCACCTATATTCAATAAAGATTTATGCTGGATTCCTGTGAGTGCCGTCCTGTCTCTGAATTGGATTCTAAGTCTTAGGTTAATCATGGCATGCATCTATGAGAGTCTATGAGACACCCCCCATGATTAACCTGTAAGTGAAAGTAAATAAACACATATACCCAAAAAAATACTTTATTTGGAATAAGACAATAAATATGTGTGCGGTGATGATGGGTGCGGTACTGCCGGGGTGTGTGTGGTGATGGCGGGGACGGTACTGCCGGGGTGTGTGCGGTGATGGTGGGGGCGGTAGTGCCGGGGTGTGTGTGTGGTGATGGTGAGGGCGGTACTGCCGGGGTGTGTGCGGTGATGATGGGGGCGGTAGTGCCGGTGTGTGCGGTGATGATGGGGTCTCTCTCTCGGCTAAAGAAAACTAACGCAACGTGTTATTTCACAGGAATCCGTTGCCTTTATTATCGCATTATTTACAATGCATCTGTCACATGCTAAACATAACGCACTGTGACGGATGCCTCACAACGCAAGTGTGAAAGTAGCCTTAAGCAAGCACGCTCCAGCGGGCAAAAGACGTGCTTGTCCCGAGCACTAAGCGCCCATGAAGAAGCAGTACTGTGAAAGTCACCTTAGAGGGCTTTCACACTAACGCTTTTTCACGAGCGCCGCACATCTCCACACGGAGCGCCCCTGCACTATTCAATGCTGGTAAAAAAGCCTGCTTTTTATGGCGGCAATTTAAAATCTTTTCCTGGGTTCTATTTTCCAGCCAAAGTGCAGTAATTAGTGATGGAAAAAGCGCTCATGTTAAATTAGCCTAAGGCCTCTTTCACATCAGCACTTTTGAGAGCGCTAATTGCTGCGATTTTACAAGCGGCGATTAACGCTCGCAAAAGCGCTTGGTGAAAGGGCTTTTTTTTTTAAATATTGCTTCCTATGTCCTTTTAAGCCCTAGCACTTAAAAATCTTTGTGCCATGACACTATTTTCCACTGCCAAGTGCTGGAAAAAGTCCATGTTCTTCAAGCTCACCGGCGCTTTTGTGAACAATTTTACAAGCGCTTTGCTAGGTGCAACATGGGCGCTTTCCATAGCGCTTTTCCAGACATCGGCTACAAGTGTCGCATTTCCTGTGTTATGCCACTCATGAACAAACGCCACAAGCCCCTCATGTATGCAGCCACACCACGTATGCAACTCCCCCATGCATGCGACCCCCCCATCTATGCAGCCCTTATGTGTCGGTATATAGGTCCTCCCATTTTTCCATATGAAGCTCCCCCAATGAACACAGTTCCCCTTCCCCCCAAGGGTATACAACTCTCCTCTCCAACAGTATATAGCTCACCTCCTCTCCAACAGTATATAGCTCTCCTCTTCAACGGTATATAGCTCTCCTCTCCAACGGTATATAGCTCTCCTCCTCTCCAACGGTATATACTGTAGCTCTCCTCCTCTACAACGGTATATAGCTCTCCTCCCCTCCAACGGTATATAGCTCTCCCCTCCAACGGTATATAGCTCTCCTCTCCAACGGTATATAGCTCTCCTCTCCAACGGTATATAGCTCTCCTCCTCTCCAACGGTATATAGCTCTCCTCCTCTCCAACGGTATATAGCTCTCCTCCTCCCCAACGGTATACAGCTCCCTCCTCCCCAACGGTATACAGCTCCCTCCTCCCCAATGGTATAGATCTCTCCTCCCTAACGGTATAGAGCCCTCTGATCTGTATACAGTTGTGGGTGTAAGGGTTAATCACCGTGGAACTACACTGCAAAGTTGAATTTGGCGGCTTTTAATGTGGGCTTTGGGTGTAAGGGTTAATCACTGTGGCACTCCACTGCAGCCTTGAATATTGGGCTTCCCGGCGGGCTGGCGGTGTAAGGGTTAATCACTGTGGCACGCTGACGGTGTAAAGGTTAATCTCTGTGACACTCCACTGCAGTCTTGAAAATTGGCGGGTTTCCTGGTGGGTGCATGACAGGCGGCGGGTACGCGTAGCTCGGAAACGTGGCCAGGAGCAGGCGGGCAGATGAACAGGAGAGGAGACGTGGCAGGAGAAGAAGAGGCGGTAGCGGCGCATGCACAATAAGCATGCTCATTTTAGGCCCCTGATCATTTAGCCGCTAGTCTTTTTTGCTATACCCACCTGTTGTGTCCCATGAATGGGAACAACCTGTTGTATATTTCTTGCATTGCATATTTTTCCTCCTATCAGGAAATTCCTTGTTACTAGGTAGATTTAGACTGTATGAAGATTGTCCCTATGTTCCTCCCTTAGCTGGCTTCTGTATAGAATGCTCCTCCCTTCTTCCTCAGTTTAGTCTAGAGTAACCATTGCTGAAGACACATGTGCACACCCTGAACAGATTATTCCTTTTCACCTGCCTTTACTTTGTACTTAATACAAGAATCTAGAAGAAAACTACAGCATTTCTCCTGGTCTTCCTACAAGTCATCGTTTCTGGCTGAGTTTAAAACTATCTATGGATGCTTTGAAGTGTGAGTACAAGCATGCATACAGTTATCTAAGGGACTGATCATTAGAACGCTTGGGATTCACAGCTTCTAGGAAGAGACAGAATAGTGAAAAGGACTAGCTGTGACTAGGATTACTGTACATATCAGTAAAGAACCTGTTTCCAGGAGTGCTATACTGCATACAATCCAGAGAAAGGATTACCAGAGGGGCTTATAACAAGTCACAGCATAAATCTTTATAGCAGCTTGCAGACAGAAAGTGCCCTGTTAATAAATCCACTTATATCCTCAACCAAGAATATATGATGCCAAACTTCCTTAAAAATACTTTATTAGTTTATTCAGCAAATAAAAACACATAAACAACCATAAAGGCACAGCAGGGTAGAGAAATGTACAACTGTGACTCCCACGAATTGGGGGAGGGTGGGTGGGAACCGAAAAATAGATCTTAACACCTTATATAGTACGGTATTATAGCACAATCCTCGGCCTGTATTTACATGCTGTAAATATATGGAGATTAAATTACTAATCATATAACCTACATGGGAAAACCTAGGGAGAATCCCCCATGAGCACACTGGTTCAACAAACTACCACAAGTATCCACAAAAATACCATAATTCAAAAGTGTAAGTACACCTATAGCAATACATAGAACACAGCCTGCTCACCTAGGGAACCCAGGTCCCATACAGGAACAATAGAGCAAATCACGTTTATAGTTTTAGAAAACATCCATATATAATAAGTCCCCCGTGGATTATCAATACACCTATGAACCATAAGGGGAGCCTCCCAGACTAACAATTAGCCTGCTGGTATTCCCCAAATGGGGCTTTATTTCCTAGGAGCACCCGCACCCTCTCGCCCCCAGATCTCTGGAATCGAGAGGTGTGCGGCTCCCAGTCCAAAGTGTGTAACCCACCGGTTAGAGCAAAAATGCACATAAAAAAGTTACAGCATATATTACAATGATATTATATGGACATACAGACCTGACCAATGTACGGATCCCCACCACCAGGCGTCTGGTGGTGGGGATCCGTACATTGGTCAGGTCTGTATGTCCATATAATATCATTGTAATATATGCTGTAACTTTTTTATGTGCATTTTTGCTCTAACCGGTGGGTTACACACTTTGGACTGGGAGCCGCACACCTCTCGATTCCAGAGATCTGGGGGCGAGAGGGTGCGGGTGCTCCTAGGAAATAAAGCCCCATTTGGGGAATACCAGCAGGCTAATTGTTAGTCTGGGAGGCTCCCCTTATGGTCCATAGGTGTATTGATAATCCACGGGGGACTTATTATATATGGATGTTTTCTAAAACTATAAACGTGATTTGCTCTATTGTTCCTGTATGGGACCTGGGTTCCCTAGGTGAGCAGGCTGTGTTCTATGTATTGCTATAGGTGTACTTACACTTTTGAATTATGGTATTTTTGTGGATACTTGTGGTAGTTTGTTGAACCAGTGTGCTCATGGGGGATTCTCCCTAGGTTTTCCCATGTAGGTTATATGATTAGTAATTTAATCTCCATATATTTACAGCATGTAAATACAGGCCGAGGATTGTGCTATAATACCGTACTATATAAGGTGTTAAGATCTATTTTTCGGTTCCTACCCACCCTCCCCCAATTCGTGGGAGTCACAGTTGTACATTTCTCTACCCTGCTGTGCCTTTATGGTTGTTTATGTGTTTTTATTTGCTGAATAAACTAATAAAGTATTTTTAAGGAAGTTTGGCATCATATATTCTTGGTTGAGGATATAAGTGGATTTATTGTTAGGTAGGATGCAATCCTGACTATGTCGGTACAAAAATGTGGAATATGTGGTTATAGAAAGTGCCCTGTAAAGTATTAACCTGTTATCAGAACTGTGTGCAGCTATAAACCTAGAATCACCCATAAGCTAATTGTAAGCTGCAGCCAGAGACTCTGCAAATACATTCTGCAAACACAGGCTGCTCCCCAGCTAAGATTGCAACATTGTATTGGTCTCTCTGACAACCAGTGCAGAGCATCACATTCACCATTCTTGATGGAGGCAACTTTCACTGCCTGTCCTAGAGCAACAAGAGAAAGACATGGACTCACACTTAAATTACAGTGACATATCTAAGCGGTTGACCAAACCAACATGGAAAGTTAAAGAGAACCTAGAAACAGCCAGAAGTGAACTGCTTACCCACGCAACATTATTGTGGCAAAGAGTGCAAAAACAAGTGACTGTTTTATCTGTACCCGGTGCTCATGAGCTACCACCAGAGGGAGCCCTTGAACAACTGTACTCAACATACCGGTCCTACAAAGACATTTGTAAAAAATATTCCTCTACCCTGCTGAGATCAAATACGTCTGAGTCTCAAAGAACTACAGGACTTCCAACAGCTTAATGCTGAACGAGACAGCACCGTGCGTGACATTGTGAGCGAGACTGAAGCAAAAATGGCACAAATGTCAAGAGCGGCATCTTACAAATCCAGGTCCGTTAAGAGCTCAAGGCACTCACTCAAATCAGGCTCATCAAGGTACTCAACCCTCAACGAGCAGCTCATAATGGCGCTCGCTCAGGCAGAAACAACGAAAGTACAAGCCATCTTCGCCCAGAGAGAAGCAGATATGAAAGCAGAATCTGCATGCAAGGAAGCAGAGACAATTGCATTATCAGCACGCAAAAAGTCAGAAATTGAAGCGCTACAGAAGGAATGTAAACATGTGTCGGCCATTGCAAGGCTAAAGGTCTTTGAGCAAGCTCTGGGTGGCGGCCAAGAAAGCAGCGCCAGTTTATGTGATCTCGACACAGAACACTCACTTAAGCGTACAACAGACTACGTGCTGTGCCAAGCCGATGAACCGCCAACTACCATCAACATTCCCGTCAGCGCCAACACTTTTCAGAGCTTCAAGACACTGATCCACCTACAGCTTCCAGCCATCCAGTTCAGTCCAATGCACCTCAGACTTTCAAGCCTGAACCTGCTTCATATTCCAATGCACAGCCACATCCTGCACATCAGCAACCTCCGTATGCCCATGTCTACATGCAACCTAACATGCCGGCAAGGCGCTACACTCCTAACAACTGTGTAGTTCCAGCCCCACATACAACAGAGACTGTACACACCAAACCAGTCGCTGGTCTAAATGACTACGCTACTCTGTACTTTCCCACGTTCCCGAACCAAGAAGCTACGAACCACGCAACCAGCACCATGCAGTCAGCAAATGTGCCCCTAATGTCGGAAAGAAATGTGTGACTGTGCGAGGTACATAATCTGTAGAGAACTCACCAACACCGGTCTCACAAAGTTTGATGACCAGCCCGAAAACTAAAGAGGGTGGAAGTGTGCCTTCAAAACCGCAATGCCAGACCTCGGCATTACGGCTGCTGAAGAGCTGGACTTGCTAATCAGGTGGCTAGGGCCACGGTCTACCGAGCGAATCAAGAGACTCAGATCCGTCTACATCAGTGACCCAACAACCGGTCTCGCAATCGCATGGGACAGACTAGAGAAAGGCTTCGGCAGTCCTGAAGCAATTGAAGATGCATTACTCAAACAACTATATGACCTTCCCAAAATATCTGGCAAGGATGTTTCAAAGTACCAGGAACTCAGCAACCTGCTGTCCGATTTCCAGCTGGCCAAAACAGACACACACCTACCTGGCCTCAGCTACCTGGACACCGCTCGTGGGGTGAAACCCATGGTCGCCAAGTTACCTTACAACGTGCAGGAAAGGTGGATCATGGTAGGAACAAACTATAAAAATGAGCACCAAGTCTGTTTCCCTCCATTCTCCTACTTCTGCGAGTTCATCAACGGCATCGCGGAACATAAAGCAGACCCCAGCTTCACCTGTGGAGAACCCACTGGCTCCACTTCACCAGCTCCCAGATATGTGAGCCCTCATCAAAATGACAGAAAATGTAGGGGCCCAGTATCAGTCAAAAAGACTGACGTTCTACCACCTACACCAATGTCAGCACCAGACAAAGGCAATGAAGGCGGGAAGGCAGAAAATCCGAAATGCCAGTGTCCTATTCACAAACTGACACATCCTCTGAAAAAGTGCATTAGCTTCAGGAAGAAACTTCTTAAAGAACGAAAGGAACTCTTGAAAAGGTTTGGGGTATGTTTCATGTGTTGTGCCTCAACAGAACGCCTTACCAAGGACTGTAAGTTTACAATTAAGTGCATGGAGTGTGACAGCGTGGATCACGTACAAGCGCTCCACCCATCTCAGCCTGATCCTACGCCTTCTCCTACCACAAGTCATGGCGGGGAGAGTACAGGCCAAGCTGCAAACCACCTCACAGTATCCTCCTCATGCACCAAAGTCTGCGGAGAAGTTCTCTGGGACAAGTCTTGTGCAAATATATGCCCAGGAAGGGTATATTCCAAAGGTCACCCAGAAAGGGCCGTGAAGGTGTACAGCATCTGGGACGTCCAGAACAACAGGTCACTGGCTAGGTCTGAACTCTTCGACTTGTTTGCCTTAAAAGGAAATGCCTACCCTTACACACTAGGTACTTGCAGCGGCATCTCAGAAGCTTGCGGAAGAAGAGCCTGTGATCTTCTAGTAACATCTCTTGAAAATACCGTAGAGATACCTCTACTGATACTCGTCGAGTGCAACCAGATACCAGCTAACCGGGAAGAGATTCCAACACCAGAGGCAGCTCTTCACCACCCTCACCTGAGAATTATTGCCAGCAAGGTCCCAGCTCTCAATCATAGTGCAAAAATCCTGATCCTGCTGGGAAGGGACATCCTCCGGCTACACAAAGTATGCCAACAAATGAACGGGCCACACAATGCGCCATTCGCTCAGCGCTACGACTTAGGCTGGGTGATCATAGGAAACGTCTGCGTAGGCAGAATGAAGAGTCCCGACGCGATCTTCTCCTACAAGACGCACATCCTCCTAAACTGTCGCGCCACTCACTTTCAACCATGTCCGCATCACTACCGGGTGAAAGAGGCTGAGCGACACCAGAGAAAGCAGCCGCCCGACTGCGCGGACGCACACAATCTCTGGGATGACTACTTCGGGTCAGCAGTGTTTGAGGCTACAAACGAAGACAACAAGTTGGCACCGACGAGAGAAGACAAGGAATTCATAAAGATTATGGATAAAGAGTTCTCTCAAAACGACTCTAACAGTTGGGTAGGCCCATTACCCTTTCGGTCTCCAAGGTCAAAGTTGCCAAACAACTTCAAGCAAGCAACCGCAAGGTTCTCCTTTGTAAAACGCATCTTGAAAAGAAAACCAGAGATGGAGAAACACTTTGTCGACTTCATGCAAATTATCCTCGACAGAGGTCGTCCCGAACAGTGGCACCACATTCTCACCGAACAAAACCCAGCTGACCGAGGAACGAGACTCACTGCTGCATCCAAACTCTGTGACAACGTGTGGCTGACACCTCCAAGTATCTTATACAAGGAGACCTGCTATAACTACGTCGACATGTATAAGCTGGTGGAACCAGAATCCGACAAGGAAATTAGACCAATCGTCTCCGCTCGCTACACTTCAGTGACATCAAAACAGAAGTTGAGACCTCATCGCTTCGAGCACTTCTCAAGTTGGTCAGTACAAACCGTAGCTCGTCTTATTCACATCGCTCACTGTTTGTACAAGTCTTCAACGTGCCATGGCTGGCACATGTGCATGAATCATCCTGCTGTCATCGACAAAGAACGTGCCGAACAAGTCATACTCAGGTCTGTACAGCAAGAAGTATATCACAAAGAAATTGACAGCATCACAAAGGATGTTAACCTTTCCAAAACCAGTTCACTCTTCAACCTGAATCCAGTGCTCAATCACAACAAGTTGCTACGAGTGGGCGTCCGAATTGGAAAATCTGATCTACATAACAAGGAACAGAACCCTATTATAATTCTCGGTCGACACTACGTTGCTACCTTGTTAGTCCGACACTATCATGAACAAGTGCAGCATCAAGGTAGACAGCTTACCGAAGGCAGGATCAGGTCCGCCGGTTTATGGATCGTTGGGGCGAAAAGGTGTCTCTTCAGTGCTTCATAGATGCGTCAAGTGCCAAAGGTTAAGAGGGAGACATCAACACCAGCAGATGGCAAATCTTCCGACAGATCGTTTAAGTACAGATCAGCCATTCTCGTATGTCGGTATAGACGTCTTTGGTCCATGGTCAGTCGTCACAAGAAGAATTCGTGGAGGAGCTGCAAGTAGTAAGCAATGGGCTGTCCTATTTACCTGTCTCAGCATCCGTGCAGTTCACATTGAAGTAATTGAATCCATGCACGCTTTCTGCTTCATCAATGCCCTAAGAAGGTTCTTTTCCATCCGCGGGCCTGCCAAACAATTCTGGTCCGACTGTGGAACTAATTTCACAGGGGCTTGTAAGGAACTGCAGCTAAACAACTTTTTGGCTGACAACGGCTGTACCTGGGTGTTCAATCCCCCACACTCGTCACACATGGGTGGATCCTGGGAACGCATGATCAGAATCGCACGAAGAATGCTTGATTCCATGCTACTAAATCACAAACTTCCTCTCATCCATGAAGTGCTGGTGACCTTCCTCGCAGAGGTATCCGCTATAATAAACGCCAGACCTCTGGTTCCTGTATCATCCGACCCCTACGCTCCAATGATTCTCACCCCAGCCACACTCCTCACAAAGAAAATTGGAACTGTTTCAGTCCCTCCTGGGGACTTCAATCAAAAGGACATTTTCAGACATCAATGGAAGCAAGTACAACATCTGTCCAACGTGTTCTGGCATTGGTGAAAGACCGAGTATTTGCATCTGCTTCAAAGCCGTCACAAATGGCAGAAGTCATCTCCTAACCTGCAAGAGGAGACGTTGTCTTGCTGAAAGACAGAGAGGCTCATCGCAATGAGTAGCCAATGGGACTCCTCCCCGAGGCTGTACTCAGCGACGATGGAAAGACCCGGAAGGTAGAAGTGAAGGTGACGAAGGGCGGTTCAACCAGAATCTTCTTTCGTCTAGTCACCGAACTCGTGCTACTTTTACCGAAGGAGGACGTTGCATGAACTACTTTGTCGTTGGACACTGCCACGGCGGGGAGCACACCTCTTACCCCTGCTGTACTGACCAAAAACCACCAATTTACACTACTCTCATAAAAATATATTTTATTCAATAAATATTCTAAAACAGAACAATTGTGATGTTCTCTCTCTTATCATCAAGACCACATATAGGACAAAGACAATTAGTGCAGGTGTTGACCAGTGTTCAACCCTCGCCAAAGGGTAGGCTCAGGACAAATGGTTCGTAAGGGAGAACAGGGTTCAGAGGTTTTCTTAGATAAGTATCAGGATAATCCTGCACCAAATGGATCCTAAAGCTGGTGTCACACTAAACGACAGCGACAACGACGTCGCTGTTACGTCACCATTTTCGGTGACGTAACAGCAACCTTGTAAGTCGCTGTTATGATCGCTGCTTAGCTGTCAAACACAGCAGAAGCAGCGATCATAAGGTCGCTGTGCTACATGTTCAGAGAGCAGGGAGCCGCGCTTAGCACTGGCTCCTTGCTCTCCTGCAGCACACATCGGGTTAATTAACCCGATGTGTGCTGCAGCTACATGTCACAGTTCAGAGAGCAGGGAGCCGCGCTTAGCGCTGGCTCCTTGCTCTCCTGCAGCACACATCGGGTTAATTAACCCGATGTGTGCTGCAGCTACATGTCACAGTTCAGAGAGCAGGGAGCCGCGCTTAGCGCTGGCTCCTTGCTCTCCTGCAGCACACATCGGGTTAATTAACCCGATGTGTGCTGCAGCTACATGTCACAGTGCAGAGAGCAGGGAGCCGCGCGCACTGCTTAGCGCTGGCTCCTTGCTCTCCTTGCTACAGTATACATCGGGTTAATTACCCGATGCGTACTGCAGCCACATGTCACAGTGCAGGAGCCGGCACTGGCAGCAAGAGCGGAGGCTGGTAACCAGCGTAAACATCGGGTAACCAGGGAAAGGTCTTCCCTTGGTTACCCGATGTTTACGCTGGTTACAGCTTACCGCAGCTGCCAGTGCCGGCTCCTGATCGCTTCATTTCGTCGCTCTCTCGCTGTCACACACAGCGATGTGTGTGTCACAGCGGGAGAGTGACGACCAAAAAATGAAGCTGGACATTCAGCAACGACCGGCGACCTCACAGCAGGGGCCAGGTCGTTGCTGGATGTCACACACAGCGACAGCGACGGGACGTCGCTGCAACGTCACAGAAAATGGTGACGTAGCAGCGACGTCGTTGTCGTCGTCGTTATGTGTGACACCAGCTTAAGTTTTTCTCCTGCGCATTATCCCAGCGTCCTAAATCTCTGTTCCTATCGATACGCTATCCCTCACTGTCCTAGTAGCCTATAGCGGGGGTGACCATCACCAGAAAAAAGTGATAAGGTGTAGTGCAGGACAGAACCACAATTAAACAAACAACATGAATAAATTATGCGTTAGTTGTCAAGGTTCTTCAATGGGACATGGTTTCCCTTGCATAGGTATAGAACTGTTAGGTAAGAGTCAAGAGGTCCACTTAGCTTATGGACCCCCCTGAAACTCTCCCGACGCGTTTCACCCCCCCTAACGCAATACAGGGGATCATCAGGGGATCAATTCTGAATCACTTCATTAATTATCACACCTGAAATAAAGAGAAAAAAATGGAATGTATATGATGCATATACGACTATACTGTTGATGGTCTATAGCACATTTGTCACTCACACAGGGGACTATTCCTGAATTTCAGGCTAAAGCTTATTTCTTAGTTCATGTGTAACGTAGTTAAAGGAAGACTTGTTAGTCCGGCCAGATGTTACTGACTAGTCCCTGTAAGTAAAAGGCAAGAGGGTAAGACATTATACACGTGGATCATCTGTATGTACACTCTCTCATCATTCTATAGCATACAGTTACCACCTGAGCTGGGATGTAATGGATGATTGTGCACGCAGTGGTGGTTGGATTGTCTGGACGGATGAGATTATGTCCACTCTGACTTCAGCACCGAGTAGTGCACCGTATAGAGCAGAATAAGGCTGACAGTCCTGCAAAATAAATATACTAATGCAATCTCTATACCTGTTCATGTCAATTTATTTCCATAAGGGTACAGTCTCAGGTCATCTGGATAAATTACCTGTCAGAGGAGTAAAAAAATACACACGGAATACGTTTCCTATTCTAGTGGTATGTCTGTGGATATCCTCATTATTCTGGACAATGTATGGTCACGGTTATTCCCTATGAGAGAAGGCATAGAGGCATATTTATATTTCATGTTTAAACTGCTCACCTAACACCTGCAGGTCATGCAGTTAGCCTATAAGTAGGTTATAACAAAGGTTACCTGTAAATGAAACCACATGCAGAGGAGGAGAAAACAGCTCCCTGTCCTATGGGTCTTTCAAGATCTCACTCAGCATTAAAATCACTAGTGTTCCCTGTAAAGAAAAGGGACATATGTAGCATCTTAGACCTCTGTTTAAAGGATAGCTTCCATCCATCTAAGTAAGCTCTAGTGTTTGGGAGGAGCGGTATACATTATGGATGTATGCCTAAGGGTCTATCAAAATAGTGTCCCTTAGGGCTAAAGAGTCCAGAGGATATCAAACAAGGTCTAAGTGGTATAGATAGTTTCACCTACCGGATAGTGAACTCCACCAGCAAGGACTGTAAGTCCCGAGTATTAGCTACTCTATAACGCTGGGAGCTCACAGCTGTAATGGATTCCTCCAGGGTACTGTGTAGCACGGTCAGAACATGGCCATCATCCAGACTGCCCAGCTAAACCATTGCTGCAGGTTTATAAAAGCACTATACCGGAGTGAGAACGCCCCCTCCCATACAGGATGCACCCGTCGACCGGAAGTGACGTGTCGGCGTGCGTCCCCGGTTGCCCTATACCAGCGTCACATGATCTGCACAGGGAGTCTCCTCCCCTACTGTGACGCTGGATCTGGGACGCACCTGCGTTCCAGGTGGGCGGTGATGGGCTCCGGAATGCCTTGGCTTCACTGTAGACAGCACCTTGCTGTACTGAGACACAACGGTCTGTGTCCAATTAAACCTTGAACTTTTCCTTTGGACTAAAACTTTACTGATGGATTATTGGGTTGGAGGAAGAGTTGGCATGTTTGCGGCTTTCTCAATCTGAAGATGGGTTTGTTGAACTTGAATTCATTTTCCATTTTTTTCTACCTTTTTACATTTTATACGCAAGGACTATGCGTCATCGACCAAGCATGGACTTTAATTTGATTGCATTACCGTTGCATTTTTTTGTGTTTCTCTTTTCTTGTTACAGGTTTCGTGACATCGAGGGACAGGATTGACTCCATACGTCGTACAAGGACCTAAAAAAAAAATCACTATATGGAGAGAAGGTATGCACACCAGTGACTATGCAAGGGGAATACATATGTAATAGCAGAAACTGCTGTGTGAATACTGACATGAAAAATCCAATAGCATACCTTCTCTCCATATAGTGATTTTTTTTTTAGGTTCTTGCACCCAGTTCAGACATAGAATGGTGTTCCAAACGTTATTTCTTATTTGTTAGTAGTTTTTCGTTTGTGAACCCTCCCCACTCACACCTATTGCCAATCCACATCATAGGCATATATAGCCTGGGTCTCAGCTTCCCATACACGGTAAGTTTTTTTAACTGCATAAGAGGACACACACAAGCTAGGGACCCCAACGTAGAGAAATACTTTGGCGTAGTGTTGGGGCTTTGTTGCATTGATCAATTCAATAGCTAAATTTCTCTTTATTCATATGTTCATGGCAGTAATGCAGGTTCCATTCTTCACATTTTCATTCTTACATATAGCTATTGGATTTTTCATGTCAGTATTCACACAGCTGTTTCTGCTATTACATGTATTCCCCTTGCATAGTCACTGGTGTGCATACCTTCTCTCCATATAGTCAGGTCCTTTGCAGACTCCCAACAGGTTTTCTTCAAAAATGGTCTTGTATTTTGCTCCATCCATCTTCCCATCAATTTTATCCATCTTCCCTGTCCCTTCTGAAGAAAAGCAGGCTCAAACCATGATGCTACCACCACCATATTTGACAGTGGGGATGGTGTGTTTAGGGTGAGCTGTGTTGCTTTTACGCCAAACATATTGTTTGGCAGTGTGCCCAAATAGTTTGATTTTGCCTTCATCTGAGCAGAGCACCTTCTTCCACATGTTTGGTGTGTCTCCCAGGTGGCTTGTGGCAAACTTTAAATGACACTTTTTATGGATATCTTTGAGAAATGGCTTTCTCCTTGCCACGCTTCCAAAAAGGCCAGATTTGTGCAGTGTACGACTGACTTTTTTCCTATGGACAGACTCTCCTACCTCAGCTGTAGATCTCTGCAGTTCATCCAGAGTGATCAAGGGCCTCTTGGCTGCATCTCTGATCAGTCTTCTCCTTGCTTGATATGAAATTTTTGGAGGGATGGCCGGGTCTTGGTAGATTTGCAGTAATATGATACTCCTTCCATTTCTATATGATCGCTTGCACAGTGCTTCTCGGGATGTTTTAAGGTGTGGAAACCTTTTCCCACATTTCAGGCTTCAAACATAAAGATAAAAAGTGTAAATTTTATGGTGAAGAATCAACAACAAGTGGGACACAATTGTGAAGTTGAACAAAATGTATTGCTTATTTTAAACTTTTTTAAAACATAATTAACTTGGGAGACCTGGGAGACACACCAAACGTGTGGAAGAAGGTGCTCTAGTCAGATGAATGATCCAAAACATAAAGCAAAATCTACATTGGAATGGTTCACCAATAAACGTATCCAGGTGTTAGAATGGCCAAGTCAAAGTCCAGACCTGAATCCAATCAAGAATCTGTGGAAAGAGCTGAAAACTGCTGTTCACAAACGCTCTCCATGCAACCTCACTCAGCTCTAGCTATATGCAAAGGAAGAATGGACAAGATTTTCAGTCTCTCGATGTGCAAAACTGTAAGAGACATACCCTAAGCGACTTGCAGCTGTAATCCCAGCAAAAGGTGGCGCTACAAAGTATTAACTTAAAGGGGCCGAATAATATTGCACGCCCCAATTTTCAGTTTATTATTTTGTTATAAAAGTTTAAAATAAGCAATAAATTCGTTCAACTCACAATTGTGTCACACTTGTGTTGATTCTTCACCATAACATTACATTTTTTCATCTTTATGTTTGAAGCCTGAAATGTGGGAATAGGTTGAAAAAGTAAAGGGGGCCGAATACTTTCGCAAGGCACTGATTGTGTATATATGTATATGTGTGTGTGTATATATATATATATATATATATATATATATATACATACTGTGTGTGTGTGTGTGTGTGTGTGTGTGTGTGTGTGTGTGTGTATATATATATATATAGTTTCATATATCTAATAACTGATGGACTGAGTAATATTTCTGGATTGAAATGAGGTTTATTGTACTAACAGAAAATGTGCAATCTGCATTTAAACAAAATTTGACCGGTGCAAAAGTATGGGCACCTCAACATAAAAGTGACAATAATATTTTGTAGATCCTCCTTTTGCAAAAATAACAGCCTCTAGTCGCTTCCTGTAGCTTTTAATGAGATCCTGGATGAAGGTATATTTGACCATTCCTGTTTACAAAACAATTCCAGTTCAGTTAAGTTTGATGGTCACCGAGCATGGACAGCACACTTTAAATCATCCCACTGATGTTCAATGATATTCAGGTCTGGGGACTGGGATGGCCATTCCAGAACATTGTAATTGTTCCTCTGCATGAATGCCTGAGTAGATTTGGAGCAGTGTTTTGGATCATTGTCTTGCTGAAATATCCATCCCCTACATAACTTCAAGTTCGTCACTGATTCTTGCACATTATTGTCAAGAATCTGCTGATACTGAGTTGAATCCATGCGACCCTCAACTTTAACAAGATTCCCGGAGCCGGCCTTGGCCACACAGCCCCAAAGCATGATGAAACCTCCACCAAATTTTACTGTGGGTAGCAAGTGCTTTTCTTGGAATGCCGTGTTATTTTGCCTCCATGCATAACGATTTTTTGTATGACCAAACAACTCAATGTTTGTTTCATCAGTCCACAGGACCTTCTTCCAAAATGTAACTGGCTTGTCCAAATGTGCTTTTGCATACCTCAGATGACTGTTTGTTGCGTGCTTGCAGAAACTGCTTATTTCGCATCCCTTTCCTCCCATACAGCTTCCCCTTGTGCAATGTGCACTGTATTGTTGACCAATGCACATTGACACCATCTGCAGCAAGATGAAGCTGCAGGTCTTTGGAGGTGGTCTGTGGATTGTCCTTGACTATTCTCACCATTCTTCTTCTCTGCCTTTATGATATTTTTCTTGGCCTGCCACTTCTGGGCTTAACAAGAACTGTACTTGTGTTCTTCCATTTCCTTACTATGTTCCTCACAGTGGAAACCGACAGTTTAAATCTCTGAAACAACTTTTTGTATCCTTCCCCTGAACAACTATGTTGAATAATCTTTGTTTTCAGATCATTTGAGAGTTGTTTTGAGGAGCCCATGATGCCACTTTTCATAGGAGATTCAAATAGGAGAACAACTTGCAAGTGGCCACCTTAAATACCTTTTCTCATGATTGGATACACCTGCCTATGAAGTTCAAAGATCAATGAGGTTACAAAACCAATTTAGTGTTTTAGTAAGTCAGTAAAAAGTAGTTAGGAGTGTTCAAATCAAGAAATTGATAAGGGTGCCCATACTTTTGCACCGGTCAAATTTTGTTTAAATGCGGATTGCACATTTTCTGTTAGCACAATAAACCTCATTTCAATCCAGAAATATTACTCAGTCCATCAGTTATTAGATATATGAAACTGAAATAGCTGTTGCAAAAACCCAATTTGTTATAAAGAAAAAAGGTTAACATTAATAGGGGTGCCCAAACGTTTTCATATGGCTGCGTGTGTATATATATATATATATATATATATATACTGCTTACTGTGTGTGTGTGTGTGTGTGTATGTATATATGTATCACACACACAATATTTTATATACAGTTAGGTCCAGAAATATTTGGACAGTGACACAATTTTCGCGAGTTGGGCTCTGCATGCCACCACATTGGATTTGAAATGAAACCTCTACAACAGAATTCAAGTGCAGATTGTAACGTTTAATTTGAAGGTTTGAACAAAAATATCTGATAGAAATTGTAGGAATTGTACACATTTCTTTACAAACACTCCACATTTTAGGAGGTCAAAAGTAATTGGACAAATAAACCAAACCCAAACAAAATATTTTTATTTTCAATATTTTGTTGCGAATCCTTTGGAGGCAATCACTGCCTTAAGTCTGGAACCCATGGACATCACCAAACGCTGGGTTTCCTCCTTCTTAATGCTTTGCCAGGCCTTTACAGCCGCAGCCTTCAGGTCTTGCTTGTTTGTGGGTCTTTCCGTCTTAAGTCTGGATTTGAGCAAGTGAAATGCATGCTCAATTGGGTTAAGATCTGGTGATTGACTTGGCCATTGCAGAATGTTCCACTTTTTTGCACTCATGAACTCCTGGGTAGCTTTGGCTGTATGCTTGGGGTCATTGTCCATCTGTACTATGAAGCGCCGTCCGATCAACTTTGCGGCATTTGGCTGAATCTGGGCTGAAAGTATATCCCGGTACACTTCAGAATTCATCCGGCTACTCTTGTCTGCTGTTATGTCATCAATAAACACAAGTGACCCAGTGCCATTGAAAGCCATGCATGCCCATGCCATCACATTGCCTCCACCATGTTTTACAGAGGATGTGGTGTGCCTTGGATCATGTGCCGTTCCCTTTCTTCTCCAAACTTTTTTCTTCCCATCATTCTGGTACAGGTTGATCTTTGTCTCATCTGTCCATAGAATACTTTTCCAGAACTGAGCTGGCTTCATGAGGTGTTTTTCAGCAAATTTAACTCTGGCCTGTCTATTTTTGGAATTGATGAATGGTTTGCATCTAGATGTGAACCCTTTGTATTTACTTTCATGGAGTCTTCTCTTTACTGTTGACTTAGAGACAGATACACCTACTTCACTGAGAGTGTTCTGGACTTCAGTTGATGTTGTGAACGGGTTCTTCTTCACCAAAGAAAGTATGCGGCGATCATCCACCACTGTTGTCATCCGTGGACGCCCAGGCCTTTTTGAGTTCCCAAGCTCACCAGTCAATTCCTTTTTTCTCAGAATGTACCCGACTGTTGATTTTGCTACTCCAAGCATGTCTGCTATCTCTCTGATGGATTTTTTCTTTTTTTTCAGCCTCAAGATGTTCTGCTTCACCTCAATTGAGAGTTCCTTAGACCGCATGTTGTCTGGTCACAGCAACAGCTTCCAAATGCAAAACCACACACCTGTAATCAACCCCAGACCTTTTAACTACTTCATTGATTACAGGTTAACAAGGGAGACGCCTTCAGAGTTAATTGCAGCCCTTAGAGTCCCTTGTCCAATTACTTTTGGTCCCTTGAAAAAGAGGAGGCTATGCATTACAGAGCTATGATTCCTAAACCCTTTCTCCGATTTGGATGTGAAAACTCTCATATTGCAGCTGGGAGTGTGCACTTTCAGCCCATATTATATATATAATTGTATTTCTGAACATGTTTTTGTAAACAGCTAAAATAACAAAACTTGTGTCACTGTCCAATACTGTGTGTGTGTGTGTATATATGTAAATATATATATATATATATATATTCATACACACATATATATATATATATATATATACATACACATATATAAACACACACACAGTAATATGTCTAATATATAAAGCTGAATGTGTGTGTGAATGTGTGTGTGTGTGTGTGTGTGTGTGTGTCCGGGATTGGCATCCGCACCGTCGCAGCTACAAAATTTTGCACACTCACACGTCTGGACCCCGAGAGCGTCATAGGCTATGTTTTGAGGGGAAATTTTAACCCCGCTCTTTACAGTTATTCACCAAAAAACCTGCCTCCATTAAAGCGAATGGAGCTGGGAGCCACAGTGCAGCCAGAACTTCAGAAGAATGCGCAGCCACGCCCTTATATGGAATGTTGGCGTGTCACAATGCAGCCAGGAAAAGAGACAGACACAGACAGAGTAAGAAACAGACATAGACAAGGTAAGAGACAGACACAAAGAGACAGACTGACAGGAAAGAGACAGACAGGGCTGAATGTGTGTATGTGTGTGTATGTATGTGTGTATGTCCGGGATTGGCATCTGCACCGTCGCAGCTACAGCCACAAAAGTTTGCACACTCACACGTCTGGTCCCGGGAGCGTCATAGGCTATGTTTCGAGAAGAAATTTTAACCCCGCGCTTTACAGTTATTCACCAAAAAACCTGCCTCCATTAAAGCGAATGGAGCTGGGAGCCACAGTGCAGCCAGAACTTCAGAAGAATGAGCAGCCACGCCCTTAAATGGAATGTTGGCGTGTCATGGGATGTTGGCGTGTCACAATGCAGCCAGGGAAAGTGACAGACACAGAGAGGGAAACAGACAGGGAAAGAGAGGGAAAGAGACAGACAGGGAAAAAGACAGACAAGGAAAGAGATTGAGACAGACGGAGACAGAGACAGTCAGAGACAGACAGGGAAAGAGACAGACAATGATAGAGAGAGACTAATAGAGAATAGTTCTGGCACACTCAAAGGGTATATGAAAAAAGAGACTCTTGGAATTCTTAAATGGTTTTATTCGTGCATAAGTCAAAAAAATGATAATTCATCCATCCAACGTTTCGACCATTTGAAGGTCTTTGTCAAGGACAAAGTTATCTAGTATAACAGAAACATGTGCACCATTAGTGCGTAAAAAGACATATAACAACATGGCATAACCAAAGAACAGGCTGTGACAACAGTCCCTTTGACCATATAAAAATAGCACATAATAAAACAAGGACATATACATGCTCATGAAATCTATGTATTTAAATACAAGGAAAGCCTATCAAAGAAAAAGCTCATAGAGGTATATGTATTGTTCAGTAAATGAAGGCAGTAGTAACACCCACCTATATGAACAACTGTACGGTGTATGTTCTATAATATGAGGACATCACCATGGAATCAAAAATGAACAGAGATGCAATCCTATATAGGGAATAGAATCAAATGAGTATTGTATACAAAACATACAAATATGCAAATGAGAAAAATTATTTTCTATCTTTTGCAATACTGAAATATACATGTATATATATGCCTTTCTCTGTTTATACCTTATGCACTGAAGAGGATAGGTGGTAAATGGTAGAGACCTTTTCCAGAGGGAATGAGAGCGTTGTGAAATATGGACAATTCTAAATGCAAATAGGTATAAACATGCGTATTAGAGTGATACATACAATATCTTGGCTACATGTATTATGACAAGTATGAAATAGAAAATCACCATGAAGGAAACAGTCTACCTGAAAAAACTGTTTAGCTATCAAAGGTGGGTACCTTAGGGCATGAGAGGGAGTCTCGTGTTTCCTTCACTGATAGTTTCTCAGTTGCCTCAGAAGAGAAGGAAATGTTCTGAGCAAAAGAGGCACAAATACTTGCATCAAAGTATAAAGAGAGGGAGAAAAGGCATACCAAGTGGCATATGTGTATTAAATGACATACAATGAGAAGGCAAAACTACCTGGAAATGCAGAAAGAGTATTCTGATACTTTCACTGAGGAATTCACAGTGGCCTCAGGGTGACATGAGTTCTATGAGCAAAATATATGAAAACCGGGAGTTACAAACAGGATAAGAAAACCAGTATAAGGTACATGTGATATGGTGGATAATGTATCAGTGTTACCTTAATATCGTTCAAAAAAGGTGAATATATATAGTCTGGATCATGAAATGAAAAGACTCCTTATGGGGTTCTATAAGAGACCCTATGGAAAATATATGATTATAGGTATTAAATCATATATAAGAGATATCGGTAGCAGGCTGGTACAGGCACATACCTGAGGTATTAGAGACTGGAGAGAGCTAGTAAGCCATATGTGGTGACACGAATCTAGATAAAGAACGATGAGGGGGGTGAATAATCTGATCTATTGTACCGATAGCTCTCAAGTGAGGAGTGCACATACCTTGCGATGGTGGTATAGGGTATAGGCCCCAGGGAGACATGCATCGTGCGGTGGTGGCGTGTTCTTATATAGTGGGAGCAGTGTGGCGTCCACCATCTTGCTTCCTGGATGGTGGAATGCAGTGTGAGCCGGTGGAGCGCACGCCGCGCATGCGCAGTACAGAGCACCGCACCGCGCATGCGCGAGGAGCACAGCACAAGCCCAATGAGAGGGGGCGTGACGTAGGGAGTGTGTGTGTACAGTGGGAGTAAGGATAACTAGGGATTGGCCCGTAGACCGCATGGAGCGCGCGCACAGCGCCAACTAGTGACCCAGTGCACGCGCCAGGCACGGAACACAGGCAAAGTGGAAGATGTGAGAGGGGTGACATATAAGCATGGTGTGATCCCTGTGAAACGGAAAAAAAAGGTGAACTGGCCTGTGGACTGCGCGCAGCGCGTGCACAGCGCCAAACTATTGGCACAGCGCACGAGCCGGGCACAGGGCACAAGTCAGGAAGGTCTATGAGGATTGTACACACAGGGTGACAAACAAAGTATGGGAATGTGTGTGATCCCTGTGTAAGGAATCACAGTGTACTGGCCTGTGGATTGCACGAAGCAAGTGCGCAGTGCCAGGCTATTTGCACTAACGCACGAGCCGGGCACAGAGCACAGGTCAGGGTGTATTGGAACAGAAACAATGAACAATGAGAAAAGTAACGAGATTACATACTGCACAGTGCACTAAAATAGAGTGTCAGGTGATGGTCCCTCATAGGTGAGCGTGACACGTGGCTGTGGTGATGACCAAGGGTTGGTGCATGGCTGGTGGAAGGATCAGGTGGAAGGTAGAGCCTGGAACAAAGAAAATATAATCGGGGAAAATAGTAATACATATCAATATGGATGCTTAAATAATATTCTCACTTATCCTTATACTGGGTTTTTGACAATCCAATATATGTATTTGAACAGTATTATAGATGACCACATAGAGGCTGAAAAGCAACAGAAATCGAACAATCCTAACCGATGTAGTAAATAGACACAGTAAAGATAATGAAGCGACATATCGACGGAACCTGTCATGCAATGAACATTATTAAATACACATATCGTGTTCCCTATTAAGACCTCTTAGTTCCAGTGTGTTCAAGGTAAATATCCAATAAGACTCCCTTTCTTTGAGAGTACGTATTCTGTTACCTCCCCTTCTAGAGGGGGGTACATGTTCCAGTACCTGGTATTTCAGTTGAGCGATCGTATGACCCTGTGTAATAAAGTGGTATGGGATAGGGAGCATAATCTGTCTGCATCTTATAGTTGATTTATGCTTACTAATACGGTCTCGGACATGTTGGGTAGTCTCCCCAACATATCCGAGACCGCAAGGACATTTAATAAGGTAGACTACGAACGAGGATTTGCAAGTGAAAAACCCATGTATGGGAAAAATGCGTCCTGACAAAGGATGAGTGAAAGTGTCACCCTTGGTAAGATTGTTGCACTGTACGCAATGGTGACACGGAAAATTGTCCCTTTTGGGAGTACCGAGAAAGGTCTCAGCGCAGTCTTGTTGGAACCTATGTCCGCCCTAACAAAATTATCCCGGAGATTACGGGGTCTCTTGTTGCAAGACAAAGGAGGTACGCTAAATTCGCTTACTTCTGGATAAGCCTTGTTCAAAAGTGGCCAATGTTTACATATTATTCTCTTAATAAGAGGAGAGAAGGGATGGTAAGTATTAATACACGAAATACGCGGGGTGTTCTTATTAGTAGTGGGTCTTTGGGAAAGTTTCCTATTGGTGATATCGATTGGATATCCCCTTTGGAGAAACTTCATGCTCATTTCAGAGGATCTTATATCACGTTGTGCTGGATCAGATACGATTCGTGCCACACGTTGATGTTGGGAAATGGGAAGTCCTTGTTTCGTATGACGGGGGTGGCAGCTCGTATAGTGTAAAAGACTGTTGCGGTCGGTCGGTTTCACATACAAATCCGTGCTAAGGATACCGGCAGATGATATTACCATGGTATCAAGAAAATTGATGTTATGGGCATCAAATTGAATAGAAAAGGTAAGACCCTGTCTGAGGGAATTAATTTCAGTGTGAAATTGTGATAAAGAAGTGGTATCACCCCGCCAGATCATGAAGATGTCGTCGATATATCTTTTCCATGTAATCACACGTTCTAACCATAGTGGATGATTATAAATGTGAAATTCTTCAAAGTGTGTCATAAATATATTAGCATACGGGGGTGCCAAATTAGAGCCCATTGCGGTTCCCCGTTTTTGCAAATAAAATTGGTCCTGGAACAGAAAAAAATTATTTTCTAGAACCAGTTGGAGAAGATCGATGCAAAATTGGTTTTGTGAGGAAGAGTGAGTACTATGTCTATCCAAGAACCAATTTACAGCCTGAATGCCATCAAGATGTTGAATACTAGTGTAAAGACTATTGACATCCAGGGATACTAGAAGACATTCAGGTGGTAATGACTCAATGGATTGTAATTGTGTCAAAAAGTCAGAGGTATCTTTAAGATATGATCTGCTATTAGGTATGAGAGGAGTAAGAATTCTTTCAACCGTGATGGCGAGAGGCGATAGAACGGACTCTGTAGAAGCCACAATTGGGCGACCAGGAGGTTGACTCATGTTTTTTGGACCTTGGGTAAGGTATAAAACACCGGTGTAATAGGGTGGGCTTTAATAAGATAATCAGCTAATTTCTGGTCTATGGTATTGTTGGCTGAATAGATGTCCACTATATGTTTAATGAGTCCCTGTATATGAGATGTGGGGTCTCGTGAAATAGGTAAATAGGTGTTCGTATCACTTAATTGACCCAAAATCTCATCAATATAGTATTTTTTGTTGAGTACCACAATGGCCCCACCCTTATCTGCCGGTTTAATAATGATATTAGGATTATTTTTTAAATCCTGTATCGCACGGCTTTCCTCTATGGTGACATTACGTTTAATCTTAAACTGACCTTCATCCACTGTTTTCAATGTGTGGTTGATGTCTCTAGAGACCAAGGAAACGTACGTCTCGATAGGATGATACGTCTTAGGGGGTTGAAAGAACTCGGGACTTTAGATCCAATTGTTTTAACTGAAACATGGTGTCGGATTCAGTAGGAGTGATATCAACTGGTGTGGCTTTGTCAGTACTAAAATGAGCTTTTAATCTCAAGGTCCTAAAAAATCTCCTCATCTCCTGGTCTAGTACGAACGTATTGAGAGGTGGAGTGGGACAAAATGATAACCCTTTTTGTAGTACCTGAGATTCAATTACAGACAAGTTATAAGATGAGATATTATATACTAGATTAGTACCTGTGATGTGGTTTGTACGTGATATGTTGATGGCGTCGCCGCGGCCCCTCTTACTCCGCCTCGTTTTCCTCTTTGGTTTGAGCGCTGTACTAAAAAACAGGATTGTCGTGAGGTGTATTATTCTGTATCGGATCCGGATGATGTTGAATACTGGTTTTATGATACTGGTCGCCTGGGAGTATCTTCCACAAATTGCCAGCGGTAGACCCAATTTTTAGAGTAGTCCTCTTGATCTCTTAAAAATTTCGACCTTTTGCGTTCTTGTAAGGTCTTGCTGAATTCAGCTATAGTAGCTTTGGTTTTGGAATGAATCTTCTCCCACTCTGCACTAGGAATAGTGTTCTGGAGTTGCTGTTCAATCAAACTAATGTTCTGTCCCAGCTCCTCAATTTCTTTTTGTAAGAATTCAATTGTCAAAATTATTATGTCCATGGAACACTTATTGACTATACTCTCAAATTTCGTACAATAATCAGGTTTGTCGGAAAAAAGAGTCGGTTTCAGTGATACTCGTAAGCCTCTTGGGATTCGTTGCACTCTATGATACTCCGCTAGAGTGGCACAATGCAATTCCAACGCAGTATGCCTTCTTAATTCTTTCTCATAGTCCCTGGAACGTACTTCTTCATTGGGCACTGATAAAAATGTATTAGGGTATGTGCACACGTTGCTTTTTTTTCAGCGCGGAAAAAAACGCACCCTCTGGCAGAGGGGAGAATTGTAAACAATGCTTTTTTGAGAAAAAGGCATCGAAAACGCATGCGTTTTTCATGCGTTTTTCATGCGTTTTTCATGCGTTTTTTTGGTGCGTTTTTTAAGACTTGTCAGTGTTAATAAAGTTGGTTGAACACAGACCTTTGGAAAAAAAAACCTGTGATGTCATTTCCTTCTCCACATTCTGTTTGGATAAATGGGAGGGCTTGGAATGGAAGGAGCACCATTTGAATTTTGGAAAAGTTGAAATAAACTTCGCGCACCATGTCACATTAGCAGAGCCCCTTGGGTACCTATACGTCAGAAAACCCCCACAAGTGACCCCATTTTGGAATCTGCACCCCTCAAGGATTTTATTCAGGAGTATATTAAGCATTTTGAATCCACAGCTACTTCACCCAAAATGTTGCTGTAGCAACAATATTCTCCCTTTTAGGCCCGTTTCACATGTCAGTGAAAAACAGTGACGTTTTTCACTGGCGTGTAAAACATGCACATGTCCCTCCGTGTGCCGTGAATCACGGCACACATGGGTTGTCTAAGTGCAATCCGGGCTCCGTTCTCCGTGGCCTGTGATTGCACTTAGAGATTAACTCACCTGTGCCCGCTCCCGCTCTCCATGGTGCTGATCGCTCCCGCGGTGCAGCATCCGGCTGGCGCTGACCCCCGCAGCAGCTGCTTCCGGGTCGGCTGTGTCGCACATCATGAATATGCGCAACAATAATGAGCCGGCTCAGAAGCAGCAAGCAGAACGGGCTGCAGAGGACATCGCTGGACGCCGGGTGAGTAAAAATGATTTTTATTTTAAAAGCACTTTTTTTCTGGCATGTGTTTCACGGACCACACCACTGCGTGGTCCGTGGAACATCAGTGATGCCAGAAAAAAATGGACATGTCTCCGTGCGGCTATCACGCACACGCGGGTACGCCGCACGGAGACACGTGCAGTGAAAAATCACTGATGTGTGAGCAGACCCATTCATTATAATGGGTCTGCGTATGTCAGTGATTCTGGTTTAAAAAAAAGCACGAACGTCCCAGAATCACTGACGTGTGAAACAGGCCTAAGGCTATGTGGCCATGATCCAGCGACACGGCGTCCAGTACACAGTGTCAGCCTCCTGCAGAGATGTGACTGTTGTCCACGGGAGAACGCAGCTGCCCATGCCCACGATTTGGGTTCAGGCTGCTGTGGAGCTCTATGCTACCTGCAGAGAACACTCATCTACGCAGCATAAATTGACATGGTGAGGCTCGGGAAGCTGCGCCACCGGTCGGTTTATGCTGTGGAGAAAAGAAGCACAGTGGGCATGAGATTTCTAAAAATCCTTCCACTGTGCTTCTACTGCACAACGCAGCGTCATGAACGCAGGGAAAACAATCTGCGCCCAAAACGCTGCAAACCCCGATTGTGGGCATCCAGCCTAAAAAGCGTCAATGAAGGTCAAATATATATATACAACGTCCCACCCCCCCCCCCTGCATATTCTAAGCTGGCACCTTTAGTACCTTTCACGTGGCACTAAAGGGTGCCTAGCCTAGTTTTTATCACAAAAACAAAAAAAAAAAATGGCGTGGGGTCCCCCCTATTTTTGATAGCCAGTCAGGGTAAAGCAGACAGCTGTTGCCTGCAAACCACAGCTGGCAGCTTCATCTTGTCTGGTGATCAATTTGGAGGGCTCCCCAGGTTTTTTTTTTTATTTATAAATAAAAATAATAAAAAAAAAATAACATGGGGTCCCCCCAAATTAGATCACCAGCCAAGGTGAAGCTGACAGCTGAGGTCTGGTATTCTCAGGGTGGGAAGAGCCATGGTTATTGGACTCTTCCCACACTAAAAATAGCAGGCCACAGCCGCCCCAGAAGTGGCGCATCCATTAGATGCGCCAATCCTGGCGCTTCGCCCCAACTCATCCCGCGCCCTGGTGCGTTGGCTAACGGGGTAATAAATGGGGTTGATACCAGATGTGTAATGTCACCTGGCATCAAGCCCAGCAATTAGTGATGTCACGGCGTCTATCAGACACCCGACATAACTAATTGACAGTAAACAAAAGCAAAAAAAGACAACAAAAATTTTTTTATTAGAAAAAACACTCCCCAAATCATTCCCTTGTTCTCCAATTTAATAAAAAAAATGGGTCCGCAGAAATCCATTTGGACGTCCCACGTCGCCTCTGGACCTTCTAGAATATGGGGGCACGTTCAGGGAACGTATCCCCCATTTTCTAGGAGGGCAGACCCTCCATTTGAGGAGAGTGGGTGAAAAAATCTGCACCCACTCTCCCCGGGTCACAGCTGCAGACTGCCGAGCAGCCAGCACAGCTCTCTGAACACAGTGCTGGCTGTCAGCTGCTCGGAACATGTGACCGGCCGGCGTCTGCTGTGAAGGAGGAGGGAGCCGCGGGGGATCAGCGCTGCGACCGGACAGGTATGTATGACACCGGGGGGGAATTGGGGTGAACGGGCAGGGCCTGGGTGCATTTTTCTGTCGCATGTCTCAAGGCACATGCGACAGATAACATAGGAGCAGGGCGGCCGGTGCGCTACTGTGCGCGCGGCCATGTTGGATTTTCGGGAGGGGGGTCGGGGGTCGGGGCGGGCACTTTGGCGACACAGGGGGCTTTGCCAGGAAGTGAGGTCAACAGGAAACCTCTTGACCTCACTTCCAGGTAAATGCCTGCGTTCTGGCGTGCCGACAAAGGCCGCGGACCGCAACAAAAAAGCAGGTCCATGCGGTGTAGCTGCGTTCTGACCCCACATCATTGATTTCAATGGGGGAGAGAACGCAGCCACAACGCACAAAAGAAGTGACATGCTGCTTTTCTTTCCGCACCGATTTTTGGCATCCAAAACGCTGCGGAAAGAAACGCAGCGTGTGCACTGATTTTTCAGCTTTCCCATACACTTTGCTGGGAAAGCTGAACGCATGCAATTTGCCACTGAAACGCTGCGGTTCAAAACGCAGCGTTTCCGCGGTAAAAAACGCAACGTGTGCACACAGCCTTAGGTACAGTTACCTTAGACAGTATACTACTGACCTCCTCTGCATCATAGGAGAAAGTAGTGAATGACATGTGGATGAATAGGCAAAAAATTGCTAGAGCTCAGGTAAAAAAACACAAAGTCAGTAAGAAACGATTATTCCTGGCTCACTGCGTAATATAATACGTGCTCAGAAAAAATAGCAAGTCTAATAGAGAATAGTTCTGGCACACTCAAAGGGTATATGAAAAAAGAGACTCTTGGAATGCTTAAATGGTTTTATTCGTGCATAAGTCAAAAAAATGATAATTCATCCATCCAACGCTTCGACCATTTGAAGGTCTTTGTCAAGGACAAAGTTATCTAGTATAACAGAAACATGTGCACTAGTGATGAGCGAGCATGCTTGTAACTACTCGGTACTCGCACGAGTATCGCTGTACTCGGGCTGCTCGGCGGGGACCGAGTAATCTCGCGATACTCGTGCTGTACTCGTGGTCTTCATCCCTGCATGTTGGCGCTCTTTTGAGAGCCAGCCCTCATGCAGGGATTGGCTGGCAGACCACTGCAATGCCACAGCCCTGTTAGTTGTGGAATTGCAGTGATTGGCCGGCCTGCACAGCGTGACCGAGCCTTTATACGGGCCGGCGCGCTGTGCTCTGCTCACAGCTATCCAGACAGTGAGTGCAGGGAGAGTGTCGCTGATTCAGGGAAAGCTTTGCCGCCCTTTATAGCTTTTTCAGTTGCAGGGCTGCAAACAGTGTGACCAAAAGTCCTTCTCAGGACTATTCTAGTTGTATACAGGCAGGCAGGGTATAGCCAGGTCGGAGTACAGTAGCAGAGTCCTTCTCAGGACTATTGTTGCTATATACAGGCAGGGTATAGCCAGGTCTGAATACAGGCTAGTGACCAGAAGAGTCCTTGTCAGGACTATTGTACCAGTATACAGGCAGGCAGGCAGGCAGGCAGGGTATATATAGCCATTCCTAGTGGTGACCGTATACCAGCCTTCATCATATCTGGGGCTGGTGTACACAGTCTAAAACAGTCCAGATAGTGTCTGACTTGTCTGTAATTGTCGCTCCCCAAAAAAACCTGTTAGGTTCTTATTGCGTCCGTGCTTGGTTTTTAAAACTGCACGTGTGTGCCTGTCGGTGGCAGCGTACAGGTGCACTTGTGTGCAATTTCCACAAACTTTGATATAACGCACAAGTAGTGAATACACGTCAGCACAGCATTGCAAAATGCGCAAGGGCATTGGCAAGGAACAAGGAAGTGGACGTGATGGTGGTGCAGGCAGAGGCCGAGGTCGTGGGCAAGCTCTAATTTCGCCACAACAAAGGGCCACATCTAGTCGCTCGCACGTCCTGTCCCAAATTCTTGGGGACCGCAGCAGTACACCGCTCTTGAACCAAGACCAGTGTCAACAGGTTGTTAGTTGGATAGCAGATAATGCTTCCAGTCAGATTGGCACCACCACAAACACTCTGTCTTCCACACGGTCAAGTGTCAGTAGCCGTGATACTGCACCGCACATTTCTGAACCTGATCCTCCTTCCTACCACCAGGCTGAGTACACGTCCTCCTCGGACATTAATGATCCCACACTTGGACACTCGGAAGAGCTGTTCACGTTTCCATTCACACATTCTGGCCTCTCGCCAGCTCATATTGAAGTGGGTCATGAGGAGATCGTCTGTACAGATGGCCAAATATTTGAGCAGCCACGTTCTCACGAAGTTGGCAACGTGTCTCAACAAGTGGTGGACGATGATGAGGCACAATTGTCAGGAAGTCAGGAGGAGGAGCAGGGTGCGGAAGAGGAAGACGACGTGGTGGATGATCCAGTAACTGACCCAACCTGGCAGGAGGATATGCAGAGCGAGGACAGCAGTGCACAGGGGGAGGGAGGCGTAGCATCACAACAGGCAGTAAGAAGCAGGGTGGTGGCCCCAGGCAGAAGTCAGGCAACCGTTCCCCGGAACAACACGACGACACAAGGTGCCTGTACAAATGTTAGGTCTTCCCGAGTCTGGCAGTTTTTTAAGTTGGATCCAGATGATTCTAAAAAGGCCATTTGCAACACCTGCCGAGCCAGCATCAGCAGGGGTACCAAAACTAGCAGCCTGACCACCACCAGCATGATCAGGCACATGTCAGCCAAGCACCCGACTTTGTGGGAAGTACAACAGAGTCGAGGAGCAGTGCTTGCTGATGTCACTGCTACGTCTTCGCTGGTTGTGCATGCGAGCCAATCCCCTGTCCATGCTGCCTGCGAACAAGCCTCCTCCACTCCTGCACCTGCAGTTGCCTACGCAGAAAGAACACCATCATCAAGCACGTCCTTGTCCCAGCGCAGTGTTCAGTTATCCATTCAGCAAACCTTTGAACGCAGGCGCAAATACACTGCCAACACCCCACATGCCACAGTTCTAAATGCTAACATTTCGCGACTGCTTGCGCTGGAAATGTTGCCTTTTAGGCTGGTGGAGACAGAAGCATTCCGTGACCTGATGGCGGCAGCTGTCCCACGTTACTCGGTCCCCAGCCGACACTATTTCTCCCAGTGTGCCGTCCCCGCGTTGCATAACCACGTGTCACAAAACATCACACGTGCCCTGAACAACGCTATTTCACCCAAGGTCCACCTAACCACAGACACGTGGACAAGTGCTTGTGGGCAAGGCCGCTACATCTCGTTGACGGCACACTGGGTTAATATTGTGGAAGCTGGGACCCAGTCTGAGCGAGGGACGGAACACGTCCTTCCCACACCAAGGTTTGCAGGCCCTACCTCAGTCAGTGTTTCACCCACACTCTACAGCTCCGGAATGTCATGCTCTTCAGCCTCCTCCTCCTCCTGCGCATCCTCATCCACTGTACCCTCCACACCAGTCACAAGCTGGAAGCACTGCAGCACTGCCTCGGCGAAGCGGCAACAGGCTGTGCTGAAGCTAATCTGCATAGGTGACAAACCCCACAATGCAGAAGAGCTGTGGACAGCTCTGAAACAGCAGGCAGATCACTGGCTCACACCTCTGAACCTAAAGCCAGGAAAGGTCGTGTGTGACAATGGCCGGAACCTGGTGGCGGCTTTGAGGCGAGGCCAGCTGACACATGTTCCATGCGTGGCCCATGTGCTCAACCTCGTGGTTCAGCGGTTTCTAAAGTCATACCCAGAGCTGTCTGATCTGCTGGTAAAAGTTCGCCGCCTGTCTGCACATTTTCGAAAGTCACCTACTGCTTCAGCCGGCCTTGCCGGCTTTCAGCGCAGTTTGCATCTTCCGGCTCACAGACTGGTGTGTGATGTCCCCACGCGTTGGAATTCAACTCTGCACATGTTGGTCAGGATATGTGAGCAGAAGAGGGCAGTTGTTGAGTACCTGCATCACCTAAGCCGTCGGGAAATGGTTCAAATTCCACACATAACACCTGAGGAGTGGAGATGGATGTCAGACCTATGTACCATCCTCCAAAACTTTGAGGACTCCACCAAGATGGTGAGTGGTGATGACGCCATTATTAGCGTCACCATACCGCTACTCTGCCTTCTAAAACGGTCTCTGCTGAAAAACAAACATGATGCATTGCAGGCGGAGCGCGATGAGTTGCAGCAAGAAACAGTAGTGGGTGTGGGTGATAACACACAGCCCAGCCTCGTCTCATCACAACGTGCAGTGGAGGACTATGACGAGGAGGAGGATGAAGACATGGAGCAACTCTCCGGCCAAATTGAGGATATGACATGCACACCAGTCATATCCTCGGTTCAGCGTGGCTGGCCAGAGGACAGGGTAGATGAGGAGGAGGAGGAGGAGGAGGAGGAGGAGGAGGACAGCATGTTCAGTCATCTTGTTGGTCAGGCTACTGAAGTCCTGGCTGTTAAGAGTCTGGCGCACATGGCTGACTTTATGGTAAGCTGCCTGTCTCGTGACCCTCGCGTTAAGAACATCTTGGCCGACAATCATTACTGGTTGGTAACACTGTTAGACCCACGCTACAAGGAGAACTTTTTGTCTCTTATTCCCGTGGAGGAGAGGTCAACCAAAATGCAGCAGTTCCGGAAGGCCATAGTCACGGAAGTGGGCAAAGCATTCCCCTCACAAAACGCTAGCGGCATAGGTCAGGAATCAGTGGACAACCGAGGCGTACAGCCGAGAGAGGCACAAGTCCAATCCGCCAGAGGTAGGGGAACAGTCTTTAAGATGTGGGACAGTTTTCTCAGCCCCTCACGTACCACAGCCCCTGAGGTGCGGGGTAGTGCCACAAGAAATCCTAAGTTTGCCCAGATGCTGAAGGAGTACCTTGCAGATCGAACAACTGTACTCCGACATTCCTCTGTGCCTTACAATTATTGGGTATCCAAGCTGGACACGTGGCATGAATTGGCTCTCTACGCCTTGGAAGTCCTGGCCTGCCCTGCCGCTAGCGTTTTGTCAGAGCGTGTTTTTAGTGCCGCAGGTGGAATCATTACAGATAAACGCACCCGCCTGTCAACTAAAAATGCTGACAGGCTGACTCTGATCAAGATGAACAAGGGTTGGATTGGGCCAGACTTCACCACACCACCAGCAAATGAGAGCGGAATTTAAAGTTTGCCATGTACCTCCACTCACCCATGGGTACACACTTCTGGACTTTGGATAATCGCTGGACTGCTCCTCCTTCTCCTCATGCGCCACCATGATGACCGTTACAAATTGCAATACTTAGGCCTTTGTTTCAGGTATACCCCCAGTGGTAAATTTTTTCGCCCATTCTTTGCAGAATGGACATTACAACGACAGGAGACCCGCTCCTTTGCAATGGGAACAATGTTTTGAGGCCCTCATGCACGTCTCTACCCAGGGACAACGTGGAGCCTCCCAATTTTTGCCTGCCCTGCCTAAGGGCTATACTATAATACACCCACTTCCTGACAATGGACACTTAATGTTTTGAGGCCCTCATGCACGTCTCTACCCAGGGACAACGTGGAGCCTCCCAATTTTTGCCTGCCCTGCCTAAGGGCTATACTATAATACACCCACTTCCTGACAATGGACACTTAATGTTTTGAGGCCTACATGCACGTCTCTACCCAGGGACAACGTGGAGCCTCCCAATTTTTGGCTGCCCTGCCTAAGGGCTATACTATAATACACCCACTTCCTGACAATGGACACTTAATGTTTTGAGGCCCTCATGCACGTCTCTACCCAGGGACAACGTGGAGCCTCCCAATTTTTGGCTGCCCTGCCTAAGGGCTATACTATAATACACCCACTTCCTGACAATGGACACTTAACCCCTTAACGACCGCGGGCCGTAAAATTACGTCCTAAATGACATAATCTTACTGCCCGCGGTCCTCCGGCGGCAGCATGCCGCGATCGGCACACATCTCAGCTGATTTTCACAGCTGAGATGTGTGCCTGCTAGGCACGAGCAGAATCGTTATCTGCTCGTGCCGATTAACACCTTATAATGGCGCTGTCAATACATGACAGCGCCATTATAAGCGCAATCGCGGTAAAGTTTTACTTACCGCCGAAACCGGAAGTCACGTGACGCGATCACGTGACTCCCGATAGTTGTCATGGTAGTACAGGGTCATGTGATGACTCCTGTACTACACATGAATTGGTTTCACTTTCGCTGTGCCCGGGGCACAGCAAAAGAGAAAGACAGCGTATCTGCTGTTTACAGCCTTCCAGCTGTGATCAGCAGATACTGCAGAGCGATCGGAATGCTGATCGCAATAGCCCCCTAGGGGGACTAGTAAAATAAAAAAAAAAAGTAAAAAAATAAGTTTTAAAAAATTAAAAAAAAACAAAAAAACCTAAAAGTTCAAATCACCCCCCATTCGCCCCATTGAAAATTAAAGGGTTAAAAAAATAAAAAATATACACACATTTTGTATCGCCGCGTTCAGAAACGCCCGATCTATCAAAATATAAAATCAATTAATCTGATCAGTAAACGGCGTAGCGGCAAAAAAATTCCAAACGCCAAAACGACGTTTTTTTGTCGCCACAACTTTTGCGCAAAATGCAATAAGAGGCGATCAAAACGTAGCATCTGCGCAAAAATGGTACCGTTAAAAACGTCAGCTCGAGACGCAAAAAATAAGCCGTCATTGAGCCTAAGATCCCGAAAAATGAGAACGCTACGGGTCACGGAATATGGCGTAAAACGTGCGCCACTTTTTTCGGACAAACTTCCGATTTTTTTTTAACCCCTTATATAAAAGTAAACCTATACATGTTTGGTGTCTACGAACTCGCACTGACCTGAGGCATCACACCCACACATCAGTTTTACCATATAGTGAACACAGTGAATAAAATATCTCAAAAACTATAGTGCTATCGCACTTTTTTTGCAATTTTTCAGCATTTGGAATTTTTTTGCCATTTTCTAGTACACAATATGGTAAAACTGATGGTTTCATTTAAAAGTACAGCTCGTTCCGCAAAAAATGAGCCCTCACATGACCATATTGACTGAAAAATAAAAAAGTTACGTCTCTCAGAAAAAGAATGGCGAAAAAAAAAAACGGAAAGCGAAAAATCGGCCGGTCGTGAAAGGGTTTATGTTTTGAGGCCCTCATGCACGTCTCTATCCAGGGACAACGTGGAGCCTCCCAATTTTTGGCTGCCCTGCCAAAGGGCTATACTACAATAGACCCACTTCCTTCCAATGGGCACTTCAGGTTTACAGGCCCTCATGCACGTCTCTACCCAGGGACAACGTGGAGCCTCCCAATTTTTGGCTGCCCTGCCAAAGGGCTATACTACAATAGACCCACTTCCTTCCAATGGGCACTTCAGGTTTACAGGCCCTCATGCACGTCTCTACCCAGGGACAACGTGGAGCCTCCCAATTTTTGGCTGCCCTGCCAAAGGGCTATACTATAATACACCCACTTCCTTCCAATGGGCACTTCAGGTTTACAGGCCCTCATGCACGTCTCTATCCAGGGACAACGTGGAGCCTCCCAATTTTTGGCTGCCCTGCCAAAGGGCTATACTACAATAGACCCACTTCCTTCCAATGGGCACTTCAGGTTTACAGGCCCTCATGCACGTCTCTACCCAGGGACAACGTGGAGCCTCCCAATTTTTGGCTGCCCTGCCAAAGGGCTATACTACAATAGACCCACTTCCTTCCAATGGGCACTTCAGGTTTACAGGCCCTCATGCACGTCTCTATCCAGGGACAACGTGGAGCCTCCCAATTTTTGGCTGCCCTGCCAAAGGGCTATACTATAATACACCCACTTCCTTCCAATGGGCACTTCAGGTTTACAGGCCCTCATGCACGTCTCTATCCAGGGACAACGTGGAGCCTCCCAATTTTTGGCTGCCCTGCCAAAGGGCTATACTATAATACACCCACTTCCTTCCAATGGGCACTTCAGGTTTACAGGCCCTCATGCACGTCTCTATCCAGGGACAACGTGGAGCCTCCCAATTTTTGGCTGCCCTGCCAAAGGGCTATACTACAATAGACCCACTTCCTTCCAATGGGCACTTCAGGTTTACAGGCCCTCATGCACGTCTCTACCCAGGGACAACGTGGAGCCTCCCCATTTTTGGCTGCCCTGCCAAAGGGCTATACTACAATAGACCCACTTCCTTCCAATGGGCACTTCAGGTTTACAGGCCCTCATGCACGTCTCTATCCAGGGACAACGTGGAGCCTCCCAATTTTTGGCTGCCCTGCCAAAGGGCTATACTATAATACACCCACTTCCTTCCAATGGGCACTTCAGGTTTACAGGCCCTCATGCACGTCTCTATGCAGGGGCATTGGTGAACCTCACAATTTTGGACTGCCCTGGCAAAGGAAAATACTACAAAGACTCACTTCCTCAAAATGGGCACATTAGACTCAAGAGGCCTTCATGTACGTCTCTTCTCAGGGACATCGGAGTGCCACACAATGTTTTCACGTAAAATCTTTCATGTATTAATCTCAAAAAGTAACATACACCAGCTCTATCTCACTATTGGGTATGTGCCCTTAACATTTCTGCCATGAAAAATCATTTTGGGGTCATTTTGGAAGGTTTTCTGGTGAGTCCGTAAAAATGGCGTGAAACGCGGACAAAATTGTTCACAGCTGTGACTTTTGAGTGATAAATGCTTCAAGGGGTCTTCCCCATGCTGTTGCCATGTCATTTGAGCACTCTTCTGAGACTTTTGTGACATTTTTAGGGTTTCTACATGCTGCCGGTGGTCATTTCACAAAAATACTCGGGTCTCCCATAGGATAACATTGGGCTCGTTGCTCGGGCCGAGTACACGAGTATCTTGGGAGGCTCGGCCCGAGCTTCGAGCACCCGAGCTTTTTAGTACTCGCTCATCACTAATGTGCACCATTAGTGCGTAAAAAGACATATAACAACATGGCATAACCAAAGAACAGGCTGTGACAACAGTCCCTTTGACCATATAAAAATAGCACATAATAAAACAAGGACATATACATGCTCATGAAATCTATGTATTTAAATACAAGGAAAGCCTATCAAAGAAAAAGCTCATAGAGGTATATGTATTGTTCAGTAAATGAAGGCAGTAGTAACACCCACCTATATGAACAACTGTACGGTGTATGTTCTATAATATGAGGACATCACCATGGAATCAAAAATGAACAGAGATGCAATCCTATATAGGGAATAGAATCAAATGAGTATTGTATATGTGAAGCCCCGCTAGTATGTGTCGGTGCAGTACCTTCAGGGACTCCACGTGGATGGAACAGTCTGGTCACAGGTAGGGAACCTTCTTTTAGGATTGTCGTGACGCCACTCTCAGTATTGCGGTCAGCGGGGACCGCCACTGCAGATTAAGGGATGCCTGGGGCTGATGGTGGGTGCAGTCAGTATATTAGCCCCCTGAGAGTGAGGCAAGCCCCAGGCCCCGGTGTATGTGTGTGGGACCACAGGTCGCAGAATGACTCAAACACAGTCCAAGAAGTCTTTCAACGTGTTTACTCACTGTTTGGAGGTCACGGTGAGATGCCCGGGCGACACTGTGATAACCAGGTGGAACCAGGAATTCCAGGAGGCCGTTCTGAGGGTAGCTGTCCACTCGCCTTCCTTGCACTCTTTCTGTTTTAGGAGGATCCTTTGCTTGAAGCGTGGTAGGACCCCTCCAGGGAAGCTGTTACCACCCTGCTCCCCTCTCTCTGGCTCGTCTGCCGGCAGCGTGGCCTTGGTGGGATGGCTTCTGGCCCTGTCCCCTTATGGGCCCGGAGATTGCTGCTTGGCTCAAGCGCTGTGTAGTCGTGGTGAGGGCATGAAGTACCCCCTCCACCTGTAGGTTAAGCAGCTCTGGATGATCTGCTGCCTGTACTGGGGATCTAGTTCCCCTTGTGTGCTCGGATACCGGGATCTCCGTACTCAGCCACCCTTCTCTCTCTGGATGGTTTTCAGGCCGACCCACGGTACTCCTTTCTCCCCCGCTTTCAGCTACTGCACTGCTCAGGACCCGTCTAACACGAGAGCTCCTCTGCTCCCTTCCACACACTTCAACTTCTTCCTCCAGACTCCTCTCCTTCCTCTCTCTCTATGCCCTGCTTCCTAGCAACCAGCCCCTGAACACACCCCCAGCTGGGAATTGAAAGTTAACTCCTTCTGGCTACTCAAGGGTCCCCTCTGGTAATGTGGGAGGCCTGGTCACTATATGTTTGTGTGTGCACCTCATCCTGGCCTTTGGAGATTACCTGGAAGCATTGCTCCCGCATGGGTGCAATACTCTGTGGTGCCTGACCGGGTCAGGGGCGCCACATTCCCCCTTAGTTATCATCAGCACGTCCTCGGGCTGCAAAGACAAGAGAAAAGAAAAAAGGTAAATACAAACTTTTCCCACACAGGGGCAATTATTTACATTTAAACATGCCAGGTACCATTCCGCCACCAACCACCCACATGTCCGAACCCCACCCAAAAACCTCCAGGAGGTAGGTCGCCGGTCCTTTTGGTGACCAGGGCTGGGCCATCACATTCCCCAGACCTTTCCTCCAATCTTCCTCTCCTGAGGGGAGTGGTGTAAGGTAGGCCCCATAAACAGGCGTACCCGCTTCCGAGTGTTGGAGGGCAGGCCCCATAAACAGGCGTGCCCCCTTGTTGGTGCAGAGCCATGCCCCTCAACAGGCAGACTCTGTGGTTGATACCAAGGAGGTAACTTTTTACAATGCAAAAGTTTGTGGTTAAATCCAGTTCATAACCAGTGGTCTAACATTTTAAGGAGGTCTCACAATAGTCCTTGTGGGCACATTTCGCTTAAACGTTACCTAACTGTAAACAGGTTAAACATTACATTTCATACAGTCACTTTGAACTAAACTGTACTTTCTCTATAGCGTAATGGGAGCTGACCAAAGTTGCTGCGGGTTGATCTACGCAGTACTATACTGTCATCTGTCTGAGGTTGTGTCCTCCCACCCGATGTATGTGTCTCAATGTGAATAATAGGTGTACTATGTATTGATGCCAGTGCATGGTCTTCTGCTTCAGCTACATTTGGCTCTTCCAGGCTCTGAACAGGTTCTTCTGGGTCTCTTACTTCTCCAGATTGAGGGAATGTAATAACCGGAATAACTACTGCTCCATTGTATTGAGGCCAACTTGCTGGAAAATCTCCAAGTACAGTATGGATCATCTTTTCTTTTGGTTCTTGAACTGGCAAAGGGTTGGGAATTTCTTCAGGGGTTCTTAGTTGTTCAGGACATTTCTTTAAGCGATCTCTAGAAACGACAGCTGTTGTTTTTCCTCCATCTTTGCTGATAAGGCATGTCTTTTCATTGCTAAGCGTCGATGGTAACACAGTATAGGGTTCTTCTTCCCAGTGATTGTCAAGTTTATGATGTCTTCTCTTTCTCTTGAGAACTATATCTCCTGGCATCAAAGGAACAGCAGGTGCTTTTCGATTGTAGGCCTTTTCTTGTTTCTCACGCTGCTGAGTCAGGCTTCGCTCCACACACTCTTGTACTTTCTTGTATTGGGCTTGGCGGTTGGAATCCCAATCAGCACCTTGTAGATGGTCTTCAGGGGTCTCAACTCCCATTTCCAGATCTACTGGCAATCTCCCTGGTCTGGCCCTCATCAGGTATGCCGGTGTGCAGTTCGTGGAACTCACAGGGATGTTGTTATACATGTCCACTAGATCGGGCAGTTTTTCCGGCCACTGACTTCGTTCTTCTAGTGGGAGCGTCTTCAGAAGGTCGAGAATGATGTGGTTCATCTTCTCACACATGCCATTGGTCTGAGGATGGTAAGGCGTAGCACGGATCTTCTGGCAGCCGTATAGGTTACAAAACTCCTTAAACACTTCAGCTTCAAAGGCTGGTCCTTGGTCAGTGAGCACTTGATCTGGATAGCCATGTGGTCGACAGAAGTGTGTCTGGAAAGCTTTGGCTGCAGTTTGACCTGTCAAGTCCTTGACTGGTACTACCACCAGGAATCTGGAGTAGTGGTCAACCATAGTGAGAGCGTAGTTGTAGCCTTGTCTGCTGGGTGCCAACTTTACATGGTCCAGGGCCACGATCTCCAGAGGCCGTTTAGTTTGGATTGGCTGGAGTGGTGCTCTCTGGCTGTGCTGGTCTTTTCTTCTAAGATTGCAGGGCCCGCAGTTTCGACACCACTTCTCTAGGGCAGATCTCATGCCCACCCAGTAGAATCTTACTTTAAGTAGGGCCTCCAGTTTCTTCCAACCAAAGTGGCCTGCACCATTGTGATAGGCTTCTAGCACCATCCTCGTATCCTTCTGTGGTACAATCACTTGCCACACCTTCTCATGCGTCCTCGGGTCAATGATGCTCCTGTAAAGTTTGTCTTGATAGATGAATAATCGACCCCTCTCCTTCCATAGGTACTGTGCCTCAGGTGGGGCTCCTTTGTCAAGGCTGGCGCCAGGCTGGCTGATCAGTTTCTTTACCAAGCCTACCGCTGGATCATTTTCCTGGGTCTCCTTCCAGTTGTAGTGAGGTAGTGGGTTCAGGGTCACCTCTTGGCGGTTGGCACGCGACTGCCGACACTGTTTTGCTCCATGGCGATGGAACGCTGGCAGCTCAATCTCTTCAAGATCATCTTCATCTTCACCCTCGTCTGCTAGGTGAGGCATCCTGGACAGAGCATCTGCGTTGCCGTTCTTGCGGCCAGCTCGATACTTGACAGTAAAGTCATAATTCGCCAGTCGGGCTACCCAACGCTGCTCCATGGCACCCAATTTAGCAGTATCCAAGTGGGTCAGGGGGTTGTTGTCCGTGAAGACAGTGAATTTGGTGGCTGCCAGGTAGTGCTTGAACCGCTCTGTGATAGCCCATACCATGGCCAGGAACTCTAGCTTGAATGAGCTATAATTCTCTGGGTTTCTTTCAGTAGGCCTGAGCTTCCTGCTGGCGTAAGCAATCACACGCTCTTTGCCTCCCTGCACCTGTGAAAGCACTGCTCCCAGTCCCACATTACTGGCATCTGTGTACAGTACGAATGGCAGACCGTAGTCAGGGTAGGCTAGGATCTCTTCACCCGTCAAGGCCCCTTTCATTTGTCTGAAGGAGTGTTCTTCTGCTTCTCCCCAGTGAAATGGCGGGCCGGAGATCTTTCCTCTCTTCTTTGGGTGGCCTACCAGGAGCTCTTGCAAAGGCGCTGCCATTTTCGTGTAGCCCTTGATGAACCTTCTGTAGTAGCCTACCAAGCCAAGGAACTGACGTACCTCCCGGACGGTAGTAGGTGTGGGCCATTCCTGGATGACTGTGACCTTCTCTGGGTCCGGTGCTACTCCTTCTGCACTGACCACGTGACCTAGGTACTGGACCTTTGCTTCAGTAGATGGCACTTGGATGGTTTCAGCTTCATTCCATATCGGGATAGCGCTTCAAAGACTTCAGCCAGGTGTTTCAGGTGGTCCTCGTAGGTCTTGGAGTACACGATGACATCATCCAGGTATAGCAGGACGGTTTCAAAGTTGAGGTGCCCTAGGCAGCATTCCATAAGCCTCTGGAAGGTCCCGGGGGCATTGCAGAGTCCAAATGGCATGCTGTTGAACTCACAGAGGCCCATTGGGGTGGTGAAGGCCGTCTTCTCCCGATCTTCTTCTGCTACAGATACTTGCCAGTAGCCACTAGTAAGATCTAGGGTAGAAAAGTAGTTAGAGGCTTTCAAGGCAGCGAGGGATTCCTCTATCCTTGGCAAAGGGTAGGCATCCTTGTGTGTTATCTGATTTATCCGTCTGTAATCCACACACATCCTCATCGTGCCATCCTTCTTTCTTACCAGGACCAGGGGAGCCGCCCAGGGGCTACAACTGTCCCTTATGACGCCTGCCTCCTTCATGTCCTTCAGCATGTCCTTTGTGCGCTGGTAATGGGCTGGTGGAATAGGCCTATGTCTTTCCTTAATGGGAGGATGACTGCCTGTGGGTATGTGATGTTGCACCCCTTTGATCCTACCAAAGTCTAGTGGGTTCTTACTAAAGACCTGCTCGTATTCCTGCACGACCCTGTAAACCCCATGTTTCTGGTAGTCGGGTGTAGAGTCAGTCCCCACGTGTAGTTTCTGGCACCAATCCTCTAACTGCTTTTGGGAGGTCTCGCCCTCTTTTGAGTCAGCTTGTGTCAGGGGACCTACAGGTGTTATGGCGTCATCTGAGCATGTAAACAGTTTGGCTATGGTAGCGTACCTTGGTAGTCTGGCTTCCTCCTCCCCACAGTTCAACACTCGTACAGGCACTCGTCCCTTGTGTACATCAACTACCCCCCTGGCTGTCAGAATCGTGGGCCAGTGGTCTGAATGAGTGGGCTCTAGTACAGCCTGGTAATCCTGTCCTCTGAGACCTACCGCTGCTCTACACCACATCATCATTTCACTCCGTGGGGGTATCACAATGGGGTTTGCATCCATCACCCGTACACTACCAATCTCACCGCCAGTCTGTTTTACCTGTTGCTTCCTCAGAATGATTCGGATCTCCTTTTGCAAGGCTCTTTGCGACCTGCCCTCAGCACCTTCAACAATCTGGTGAAGCAACAACAACACTTCCTCTAGGCAATTTTCTATGACATTAGTGCCTAAAATCATTTGCGGGTTCCTTTCTCTAATATCAGTGTCCACAACAATCAGTCCTTGTCCCTTCATTTCCTGCCTTCCCACCTTTATGGTTACCTCTTTGACCCCGATCTGGTCTATAGGTTGTCCGTTGGCAGCATAGATGGTGAGGGAGGGGTCCGGTGGTCGGAGATCGTCGTCCGACCAAAACCTCCGATAAAGGACATACGGGATCGTGGTGACCTGAGAGCCGGTGTCCAATAACGCCGGGGTAGGGATCCCGTCCAGGACGATGGACAGGACAGGACGTCCACCCACGTACTGATCACAGCAGCGACTTGGGCCTGATCTTCTTAATCCTGAGGACTGGCCCCCGGCCCCAGGTTTGGCTCGTTTAAAGGACAGGCCCTTGCATAGTGTCCTGCCTCCTGGCAACGACGACAGATGGGTTGTCCAGATGAGTCATAGCGATCACTGCTCCTGCCTCGGGTTGGGGGACCTCTTCTCCTCCGCATCCAAGGGACGTCCTCTGGGCTGTCAGCTAGCAGGATCCGATGAGGGACTTTGGTTTCTGAGGGCAACTGCATTGCTTTCAGGATTTGTGCGACGTCCTTAGTGAGCTGTTGCACCTGGGAGGATAGTGTATTTATGGTCTCTGCTGGCGTGTTGAGTCCTTTTGCAGTTATCAGGGCCTGCGAGGAGGATTCCGCTCCTGCAGCCGTGGAACTGGCAGGCCATGCGGGTGCGACGGGGTCTGTGTCCACAGGAGGTTGGAGTGCTTTCACTGCCCTGTCTTTCAGAATGGCAAAGTCCACGTCAGGGTGTTCCAGGGACCACAGCTTCATCTGCTTCCCATCCTCAGGAGAGCGCAGGCCCCGCAAGAATTGTTCCTTCATCATCCGGTTTCCTTCCTGATCACTGACAGGGTCCACCAGCTTGAGAGCCCGTAGTGCAGCCTGCAGCCTGAGGGCATAGGCTCTTATGCTATCTTGGGGCTTCTGCCGGCAGTTATAGAAGTCCGTCCTCAGCTCTCCCTCGGTGCGGTGTTCGAAAGCAGCTGCTAGTTTGGCAAAGATGGTCTCAACAGAGCTCCGGTCATCATTGGTCCAGGACTCAGCTTCCAATTCTGCTGCCTCAGTCAATTGTCCCAGCACCACAGCGGCCCTCTGCTTACCAGTCATCGCGTGCATGTCTAGCAGGGTGCTGATCTTCTTCTTAAACCCGGTCAGCGTGTCTATTTTACCGGCGTATTGGGGCAGCCATTGCGCTCCTGGGACATACAGCAAGGAAACTGGCATTATGGGGGAGATTTCAGCCGGTGCGGCTGCGACCGCGGCACCGGCACCAGGCGCTGCTGCGTCCAGCGCGACGGGGGCTGGCATCGCTTGGGCTGCGTCGCCCTGACCAGGGGCATTACCTCCTGCAGCGTCCATTTTTCTTCAAAAATCCCCGCGCCCCCTTTCCACTTCCTGGGTCAGAACGCTCTCTGAATTGTGGGGATTCTGGGGCGGCCACACCTCTTCGTGGGCGGTGCTCTTCTCCCTCGCGCGGGCTGCAGCGCGCGCCTTTGAAGATGGCAATATGGCGGCGGTTCAATTTTTGCGGTCGGACCTCTGAGGCGCACGGTCACCTGTCTGAACAGGTCTAGTCCTTATCCTGTTCGTGACGCCAGAAGTTGTGAAGCCCCGCTAGTATGTGTCGGTGCAGTACCTTCAGGGACTCCACGTGGATGGAACAGTCTGGTCACAGGTAGGGAACCTTCTTTTAGGATTGTCGTGACGCCACTCTCAGTATTGCGGTCAGCGGGGACCGCCACTGCAGATTAAGGGATGCCTGGGGCTGATGGTGGGTGCAGTCAGTATATTAGCCCCCTGAGAGTGAGGCAAGCCCCAGGCCCCGGTGTATGTGTGTGGGACCACAGGTCGCAGAATGACTCAAACACAGTCCAAGAAGTCTTTCAACGTGTTTACTCACTGTTTGGAGGTCACGGTGAGATGCCCGGGCGACACTGTGATAACCAGGTGGAACCAGGAATTCCAGGAGGCCGTTCTGAGGGTAGCTGTCCACTCGCCTTCCTTGCACTCTTTCTGTTTTAGGAGGATCCTTTGCTTGAAGCGTGGTAGGACCCCTCCAGGGAAGCTGTTACCACCCTGCTCCCCTCTCTCTGGCTCGTCTGCCGGCAGCGTGGCCTTGGTGGGATGGCTTCTGGCCCTGTCCCCTTATGGGCCCGGAGATTGCTGCTTGGCTCAAGCGCTGTGTAGTCGTGGTGAGGGCATGAAGTACCCCTCCACCTGTAGGTTAAGCAGCTCTGGATGATCTGCTGCCTGTACTGGGGATCTAGTTCCCCTTGTGTGCTCGGATACCGGGATCTCCGTACTCAGCCACCCTTCTCTCTCTGGATGGTTTTCAGGCCGACCCACGGTACTCCTTTCTCCCCCGCTTTCAGCTACTGCACTGCTCAGGACCCGTCTAACACGAGAGCTCCTCTGCTCCCTTCCACACACTTCAACTTCTTCCTCCAGACTCCTCTCCTTCCTCTCTCTCTATGCCCTGCTTCCTAGCAACCAGCCCCTGAACACACCCCCAGCTGGGAATTGAAAGTTAACTCCTTCTGGCTACTCAAGGGTCCCCTTTGGTAATGTGGGAGGCCTGGTCACTATATGTTTGTGTGTGCACCTCATCCTGGCCTTTGGAGATTACCTGGAAGCATTGCTCCCGCATGGGTGCAATACTCTGTGGTGCCTGACCGGGTCAGGGGCGCCACATATACAAAACATACAAATATGCAAATGAGAAAAATTATTTTCTATTTTTTGCAATACTGAAATATACATGTATATATATGCCTTTCTCTGTTTATACCTTATGCACTGAAGAGGATAGGTGGTAAATGGTAGAGACCTTTTCCAGAGGGAATGAGAGTGTTGTGAAATATGGACAATTCTAAATACAAATAGGTATAAACATGCGTATTAGAGTGATACATAGAATATCTTGGCTACATGTATTATGACAAGTATGAAATAGAAAATCACCATGAAGGAAACAGTCTACCTGAAAAAACTGTTTAGCTATCAAAGGTGGGTACCTTAGGGCATGAGAGGGAGTCTCGTGTTTCCTTCACTGATAGTTTCTCAGTTGCCTCAGAAGAGAAGGAAATGTTCTGAGCAAAAGAGGCACAAATACTTGCATCAAAGTATAAAGAGAGGGAGAAAAGGCATACCAAGTGACATATGTGTATTAAATGACATACAATGAGAAGGCAAAACTACCTGGAAATGCAGAAAGAGCATTCTGATACTTTCACTGAGGAATTCACAGTGGCCTCAGGGTGACATGAGTTCTATGAGCAAAATATATGAAAACCGGGAGTTACAAACAGGATAAGAAAACCAGTATAAGGTACATGTGATATGGTGGATAATGTATCAGTGTTACCTTAATATCGTTCAAAAAAGGTGAATATATATAGTCTGGATCATGAAATGAAAAGACTCCTTATGGGGTTCTATAAGAGACCCTATGGAAAATATATGATTATAGGTATTAAATCATATATAAGAGATATCGGTAGCAGGCTGGTACAGGCACATACCTGAGGTATTAGAGACTGGAGAGAGCTAGTAAGCCATATGTGGTGACGCGAATCTAGATAAAGAACGATGAGGGGGGTGAATAATCTGATCTATTGTACCGATAGATCTCAAGTGAGGAGTACACATACCTTGCGATGGTGGTATAGGGTATAGGCCCCAGGGAGACGTGCATCGTGCGGTGGTGGCGTGTTCTTATATAGTGGGAGCAGTGTGGCGTCCACCATCTTGCTTCCTGGATGGTGGAACACAGTGTGAGCCGGTGGAGCGCACGCCGCGCATGCGCAGTACAGAGCACCGCACCGCGCATGCGCGAGGAGCGCCGCACAAGCCCAATGAGAGGGGGCGTGACGTAGGGAGTGTGTGTGTACATTGGGAGTAAGGATAACTAGGGATTGGCCCGTGGATCGCACGGAGCGCGCGCACAGCGCTAACTAGTGACCCAGTGCACGCGCCAGGCACGGAACACAGGCCAAAGTGGAAGATGTGAGAGGGGTGACATATAAGCATGGTGTGATCCCTGTGAAACAGCAATAAAAGGTGAACTGGCCTGTGGACTGCGCGCAGCGAATGCACAGCGCCAAACTAATGGCACAGCGCACGAGCCGGGCACAGGGCACAAGTCAGGAAGGTCTATGAGGATTGTACACACAGGGTGACAAACAAAGTATGGGAATGTGTGTGATCCCTGTGTAAGGAATCACAGTGTACTGGCCTGTGGACTGCACAAAGCAAGTGCGCAGTGCCAGGCTATTTGCACTAACGCACGAGCCGGGCACAGAGCACAGGTCAGGGTGTATTGGAACAGAAACAATGAACAATGAGAAAAGTAACGAGATTACATACTGCACAGTGCACTAAAATAGAGTGTCAGGTGATGGTCCCTCATAGGTGAGCGTGACACGTGGCTGTGGTGATGACCAAGGGTTGGTGCATGAATGGTGGAAGGATCAGGTGGAAGGTAGAGCCTGGAACAAAGAAAATATAATCGGGGAAAATAGTAATACATATCAATATGGATGCTTAAATAATATTCTCACTTATCCTTATACTGGGTTTTTGACAATCCAATATATGTATTTGAACAGTATTATAGATGACCACATAGAGGCTGAAAAGCAACAGAAATCGAACAATCTTGTCCGATTTACTACATCGGTTAGGATTGTTCGATTTCTGTTGCTTTTCAGCCTCTATGTGGTCATCTATAATACTGTTCAAATACATATATTGGATTGTCAAAAACCCAGTATAAGGATAAGTGAGAATATTATTTTAGCATCCATATTGATATGTATTACTATTTTCCCCGATTATATTTTCTTTGTTCCAGGCTCTACCTTCCACCTGATCCTTCCACCAGCCATGCACCAACCCTTGGTCATCACCACAGCCACGTGTCACGTTCACCTATGAGGGACCATCACCTGACACTGTATTTTAGTGCACTGTGCAGTATGTAATCTCGTTACTTTTCTCATTGTTCATTGTTTCTGTTCCAATACACCCTGACCTGTGCTCTGTGCCCGGCTCGTGCGTTAGTGCAAATAGCCTGGCACTGCGCACTTGCTTCGTGCAGTCCACAGGCCAGTACACTGTGATTCCTTACACAGGGATCACACACATTCCCATACTTTGTTTGTCACCCTGTGTGTACAATCCTCATAGACCTTCCTGACTTGTGCGCTGTGCCCGGCTCGTGCGCTGTGCCAATAGTTTGGTGCTGTGCACGCGCTGCGCGCAGTCCACAGGCCAGTTCACCTTTTATTCCCGTTTCACAGGGATCACACCATGCTTATATGTCACCCCTCTCACACCTTCCACTTTGGCCTGTGTTCCGTGCCTGGCGCGTGCACTGGGTCACTAGTTGGCGCTGTGCGCGCGCTCCGTGCGATCCACGGGCCAATCCCTAGTTATCCTTACTCCCAATGTACACACACACTCCCTACGTCACGCCCCCTCTCATTGGGCTTGTGCTGCGCTCCTCGCGCATGCGCGGTGTGGTGCGCTGTAGTGCGCATGCGCGGCGTGCGCTCCACCGGCTCACTCTGCGTTCCACCATCCAGGAAGCAAGATGGTGGACGCCACACTGCTCCCACTATATAAGAACACGCCACCACCGCACGATGCACGTCTCCCTGGGGCCTATACCCTATACCACCATCGCAAGGTATGTGTACTCCTCACTTGAGCGCTATCGGTACAATAGATCAGATTATTCACCCCCCTCATCGTTCTTTATCTAGATTCGTGTCACCACATATGGCTTACTAGCTCTCTCCAGTCTCTAATACCTCAGGTATGTGCCTGTACCAGCCTGCTACCGATATCTCTTATATATGATTTAATACCTATAATCATATATTTTCCATAGGGTCTCTTACAGAACCCCATAAGGAGTCTTTTCATTTCATGATCCAGACTATATATAGTCACCTTTTTTGAACGATATTAAGGTAACACTGATACATTATCCACCATATCACATGTACCTTATACTGGTTTTCTTATCCTGTTTGTAACTCCCGGTTTTCATATATTTTGCTCATAGCACTCATGTCACCCTGAGGCCACTGTGAATTCCTCAGTGAAAGTATCAGAATACTCTTTTTGCATTTCCAGGTAGTTTTGCCTTCTCATTGTATGCCATTTAATACACATATGTCACTTGGTATGCCTTTTCTCCCTCTCTTTATACTTTGATGCAAGTATTTGTGCCTCTTTTGCTCAGAACATTTCCTTCTCTTCTGAGGCAACTGAGAAACTATCAGTGAAGGAAACACGAGACTCCCTCTCATGCCCTAAGGTACCCACCTTTGATAGCTAAACAGTTTTTTCAGGTAGACTGTTTCCTTCATGGTGATTTTCTATTTCATACTTGTCATAATACATGTAGCCAAGATATTCTATGTATCACTCTAATACGCATGTTTATACCTATTTGTATTTAGAATTGTCCATATTTCACAACGCTCTCATTCCCTCTGGAAAAGGTCTCTACCATTTACCACCTATCCTCTTCAGTGCATAAGGTATAAACAGAGAAAGGCATATATATACATGTATATTTCAGTATTGCAAAAGATAGAAAATAATTTTTCTCATTTGCATATTTGTATGTTTTGTATACAATACTCATTTGATTCTATTCCCTATATAGGATTGCATCTCTGTTCATTTTTGATTCCATGGTGATGTCCTCATATTATAGAACATACACCGTACAGTTGTTCATATAGGTGGGTGTTACTACTGCCTTCATTTACTGAACAATACATATACCTCTATGAGCTTTTTCTTTGATAGGCTTTCCTTGTATTTAAATACATAGATTTCATGAGCATGTATATGTCCTTGTTTTATTATGTGCTATTTTTATATGGTCAAAGGGACTGTTGTCACAGCCTGTTCTTTGGTTATGCCATGTTGTTATATGTCTTTTTATGCACTAATGGTGCACATGTTTCTGTTATACTAGATAACTTTGCCCTTGACAAAGACCTTCAAATGGTCGAAACGTTGGATGGATGAATTATCATTTTTTTGACTTATGCACGAATAAAACCATTTAAGCATTCCAAGAGTCTCTTTTTTCATATACCCTTTGAGTGTGCCAGAACTATTCTCTATTAGACTTGCTATTTTTTCTGAGCAGCTATTATATTACGCAGTGAGCCAGGAATAATCGTTTCTTAAAGATAGAGAGAGAGACAGAGAGATATATATACAGAGGGGGAGACAGACAGAGAATGGGAGAGAAACTGAGAGACAGTTACTATCCCGGGTGTTAATATATTCTATTTATACATTCTATCCTGGGAATGTTAATACATTCTATTTTGTTAACAGCAGTTATTAACTCGGGCGAAGCCGGGTAGTACAGCTAGTATGTATATGTGTGTATGTATATATAATATATATATACACACACACCCACACATACATATACAGTATATGTATATATATAAAAATTATAAAGATGGACACTAGCGCTCCCACAAGGAATTGGAAAGGGGCTATAGTTAGTATTCAACCCAGATCCTCATTATTCCTATTATCAGTTTACCTGCATTGATTCCTGTCATTTTGTATTCCTAACAGGTCCCAAGTCTCCCCTTCTGTCCCCATGTTCCTCACCAGGACCCTCTCCACAATACCTCCACGCAGAGGTTTTTTGTTTTGTTTTTATTTGTAATTTTAAAACTTGTGTTTTATCTTAAATTATTATACAATAAATCAGCTTACAGTTTACCAATTTCCTGCTGTGTCTCCATATTTGTATACCTAAATTTAGGTCTACCCATTCACTCCCTTTTCCCACTCATCCGGGTAGCGTGGTAGTTTTTCATTTATATATATATATATATAATAATATGTATTATTATATATTACACGTGTGTGTGTGTGTGTGTGTGTGTGATAGATATATATATATATAATTGCCTTATTCTGTCTGTCTGTCTGTCTTGCTCCAAAATTGTGTCCTTACGGTGACACAAAGCTGATTGGCCGCTGGGCTCGCCATGGCCCCGCCCCCCCGCACGGATTGGCCGCTCGCCTTGGCTCCGCCCCCCCACGGATTGGTCGCACGCCTCGGCCTGGCCCCGCCCTCCGCATGGATTGCCCGCTCGCCTCGGCCCTCCGCACGCATCGCCAGACATAACCTTGCGCTGCTGGGATCGTGACGGAGCCGGTGTACGCTGGTAACCATTATACACATCGGGTAACTAAGGTCCCTTGGTTACCCGATGTGTATCATAGTTACCAGTGTCCACCGGCTCCTTCACGATCCCAGCAGCGCCAGACATAACCTTGCGATGCTGGGATCGTGACGGAGCCGGTGAATGCTAGTAACCATTATACACATCGGGTAACTAAGGTTCCTTGGTTAACCGATGTGTATCAGTTACCAGCGTACACCGGCTCCCGGTACACATGTGCAGGGAGCCGGCATTATACTCCTCTCCCCCCAGGACTACTCCTCCTATTATAGTCCTCCTAATATACTCCTCTCTGAGTATAATAGGAGAACTATTATAGCATGGGGGATGGAGCACGATGGGGTGCACAGCATGGGGGATGTAGCACGATGGGGGGTGCGCAGCATGGGGGATGTAGCACGATGGGGAGTGCGCAGCATGGGGGATGGAGCACGATGGGGAGTGTGCAGCATGGGGGATGGAGCACGATGGGGGGTGCGCAGCATGGGGGATGGAGCACGATGGGGGGTGCGCAGCATGGGGGATGGAGCACGATGGGGGGTGCGCAGCATGGGGGATGGAGCACGATGGGGGGTGCGCAGCATGGGGAAAGGAGCACGACGGGGAGTGCGCAGCATGGAGGATGGAGCACAATGGGGAGTGCACAGCATGGGGGATGGAGCACGATGGGGAGTGCGCAGCATGAAGGATGGAGCATGATGGGGGTGCGCAGCATGGGGGATGGAGCACGTTGGGGAGTGCGCAGCATGGGGGATGGAGCACGATGGGGAGTGTGCAGCATGGGGGATGGAGCACGATGGGGGGTGCGCAGCATGGGGGATGGAGCACGATGGGGGGTGCACAGCATGGGGGATGGAGCACGATGGGGGGTGCGCAGCATGGGGGATGGAGCACGATGGGGGGTGCGCAGCATGGGGGATGGAGCACGATGGGGGGTGCGCAGCATGGGGGATGGAGCACGATGGGGGGTGCGCAGCATGGGGGATGGAGCACGATGGGGGGTGCGCAGCATGGGGGATGGAACACGATGGGGAGTGCGCTGCATGGAGGATGGAGCACGATGGGGAGTGCGCAGCATGGGGGATGGAGTACGATGGGGAGTGCGCAGCATGGGGGATGGATCACGATGGGGGGTGCGCAGCATCGGGGATGGAGCACGATGGGGAGTGCGCAGCATGGGGGATGGAGCACGATGGGGGGTGCGCAGCATCGGGGATGGAGCACGATGGGGAATGTGCAGCATGGGGGATGGGGCACGATGCGCCCTACACAGACACCCACACACACAGACAACGCCGCACACACACAACACCCAACACTCAAACACCGCGGCATACATAAATATACGCACATACCGCACAACACACACATTGCACAAAACATACCTCCCCCAAAACACACCACACCCACACAAACCGCGCAACACACACACACACAACGCGACAGACACACAGCGCTCCACAAACAACGCAACACACGCAACACACATACAACACCGCTCTCACCCCCCGCCACACCCAGAGAACACTCAGAACATGTACAGCGCCCTACACAAACACTTGGTAACTACACACAACAACATCTATATATATATATATATATATATATATATAACAAAAATCATACATGAACTACACAATACGTAAATTCTAGAATACCAGATGCGTAGAATCGGGCCACCTTCTAGTATATATATAATTGCCTTATTCTGTCTGTCTGTCTGTCTGTCTTGCTCCAAAATTGTCGTTACAGTGACAACCGTCGCATTGGCCGCTCGCCTCGGCTCCGCCCCCCGCACGGATTGCCCGCTCACCCTGGCCCCCTGCACGCATTGGCCGCTCGGCCAGGCCCCGCCCCCCCCGCACGCATTCCCCGAACTCACACGGAGCCCCGACTCCCAAGTGACTGCTGCACCCCTGGAAGTCCACACCGGCAAGACAAAGTGGAGAAAAGCCGGATGTGTGAAACCACTAGCTTACCCCGGCTCCCGGCACACGTGTGCCAGAGCCGGCGTAGGCTGGTAATCATGGTACACATCTGGTAACTATAGAAACCACTTTCCTTCGTTACCCGATGTGTAACATGGTTACTAGCTTACCCCGGCTCCCGGCACATGTCAGCACTGTCGCTTTGAATAGTTACTTACCTTTTCTCCACTTTGTCAGATCCGGCGCTCTCATGCACTGTGTACACTACAGTGGCTGCGCGACAAGCTCCGATCACGTGTTTTCTTGTGACCGGAGCATGTGACCAGGAAGTTGCGGCGCGGCCACTGTACTGTACACAGTGTATGGCTGCTTTCAGACGTCCGTGTTTAATCAGGTACCAGTCACACGCATGGTTATGGTCATATACATGTGACATCCGTGTTTGCATGCGTGACAGGTACCGGAGAAAACACGGGTCTGTGAAATAAAAATATTTTTCATATTTACCTGCTTTCTCCGGCTCTGTTGCCTCCCGCTCCTGACCGCCTATCGACACACACACACACACACACATAGCAGACACACATGGATAAACCGAACGCATACACACACAGCGCACATGCATGTATACACACACACACACACACACACACTGAGCACACACACACTGAGCACACACACACTGAGCACACACACACTGAGCACACACACACAGCAGACACACATGGATACACCGAGCACATACACACATAGCGCACATGCATGTATACACACACAGAGTACATATACACACATAACAGACACACATGGATACACTGAGCGCATACACACATAGCGCACATGCATGTACACACACACTGAGCACACACACACACACACACTGAGCACACACACATAGCAGACAGACACACACACACACACATAGCAGACACATGGATACACCGAGCACATACACACATAGCGCACATGCATGTACACACACACTGAGCACACACACACAACTGAGCGAGCACACACACTGAGCACACACACATAGCAGACACACATGGATACACTGAGCGCATACACACATAGCACACATGCATGTACACACACACTGAGCACACACACACACAGCAGACACACATGGATACACCGAGCGCATACACACATAGCGCACATGCATGTACACACACACACACACACACACACACTCTGCTGTATACTCACCCAGCGATGCGGTCCCCGGCACTGAAGTCCCCAGCGCTGTTCCCGCTTCCAGCTCCACAGGGCACTGAATATTCAGTGAGTATAATGAGCGGTGATAAGGAGCGGAAGGCACCAGAGCCGGAGACAGCATTGCTGGAGAGAAGTAAATATAGAAAATATTGTTATTAAAAAGACCCATATTTTCTCCGGTATGTTTTACACTGATGTCACACGGATCACATCAGTGTGCGATCCGTGTGACATCCGTGCCGGAGATGCTGTGTGTGCGTGCGGGGCCATGAAAAGTCACACGGTCCGTGTGCAAACACTGACGTGTGAGGCACATCATAGAATAACATGGGTACGTGTGACATCCGTGTTAAAAACTGATGTCACACGTACCTAAAATACGGACGTCTGAAACCAGCCTACAGCAGCGCGCCGGATCCGACAAAGTGGAGAAAAGCCGGATGTGTGAAACTACTAGCTTGCCCCGGTTCCCGGCACACATGTGCCGGAGCCGGCGTAGGCTGGTAACCATGGTACACATCGGGTAAATATAGAAACCGCTTTGCTAAGTTACCCAATGTGTAACATGGTTACTAGCTTACCACGGCTCTCAGCACACGTGTGCTGGAGCCGGCGTACGCTGTTAACCAGCGTACACATCGGGTAACTATGGAAACCGCTTTGCATAGTTACCCGATGTGTACCATGGTTACTAGCTTACCCCGGCTCCCTGCCCATTCAGATCGTTGGTCTCCCACTGTCAAACACGCAGATGCGTGCTGCACAGCAGGAGACCAACGAGCAAAAAATGAACCATCATTATTCAAGACTTACTGATTATATTATTATTCAATCTGCTTACCTACATACACATTCTAGACTACCCGATACGTTAGAATCAGGCCACCTTCTAGTGTATATATAAATATATATATATATATATATATATATATATATATATATAAAATGTGGAATTAAATACTTAACAAAGTGTGAAACAACTGAAAATATGTCTTATATTCTAGGTTCTTCAAAGTAGCCACCTTTTGCTTTGATTACTGCTTTGAAGTTTTCACTTCACAGGTGTGCCCTGCTAGGTTTAATAAGCGGGATTTCTTGCCTTAGAAATGGGGTTGGGACCATCAGTTGTGTTGTGCAGAAGTCTGATGGATACACAGCTAATAGTCCTACTGAATAGACTGTTGGAATTTCTATTACGGCAAGAAAAAAAACGCTAAGTAAAGAAAAATGAGTGGCCATCATTACTTTAAAAAATGAAGGTCAGTCAGTCCGAAAAATAGGGAAAACTTTGAAAGTGTCCCCAAGTGGAGTGGCAAAAACCATCAAACACTACAAACAAACTGGCTCACATGAGGACCGCCCAAGGAAAGGCAGACCAAGAGTCACCTTTGCTGCAGAGGATAAGTTTATCCGAGTCACTAGCCTCAGAAATAGCAGGTTAACATCAGCTCAGATTACAGACCAGGTCAATGCCACACAGCGTTCTAGCAGCAAACACATCTCTACAACAACTGTTAAGAGGAGACTTTGTGCACTTGGCCTTCATGGTAAAATAGCTACTCGGAAACCACTGCTAAGGACAGGCAATAAGCAGAAGAGACTTGTTTGGGCTAAAGAACACAAGGAATGGACATTAGACCAGTGGAAATCTGTGCTTTGGTCTGATGAGTCCAAATTTGAGATCTTTGGATCCAACCACCGTGTCTTTGTGCGACTCAGAAAAGGTGAATGGATGGGCTCTACATGTCTGGTTCCCACCGTAAAGCATGGAGGAGGAGATGTGATGGTGTGGGGGTGCTTTGCTGGTGACACTGTTGGGGATTTATTCAAAATTGAAGGCATACAGAACCAGCATGGCTACCACAGCATCTTGCAGCAGCATGCTATTCCATCTGGTTTGTGTTTAGTTGGACCATCATTTATTTTTCAACAGGACAATGACCCCAAACACACCTCCAGGCTGTGTAAGGGTTATTTGACTGGGGGCGTTGCCTGGACAGCAATGTGAGGAGACCTGTCTGTGGAGCTCTCCTGCAAACACCCACGATAAATACCTGAACACCGCTGTTATCACTGCCTCAGCCGGCTGTCTAGAAGATAAGGTGGTGAGGACTTGTCTGGGGTGAGTCTGGTGGATGCAGAGCGGTGCCATGGTCCGTCGCAGGCAAAAAGATAATGGAGGTGGGAAAGTCCCCAGCTCTCAAGATGGTGCCATGATAAGGGAGGACGCTGAGAAAGCTAATGCAGCCTGTCAACAAAGAATGCAGGTTGTAGCAAGGCTGGAGAAGTTTGCCTGTACTCCTGAGAAATCACTTCAGCATATACAGTGCCTACAAGTAGTATTCAAGCCCCTGCAGATTTAGCAGGTTTACACATTCAGAATTAACTTGGCATTGTGACAATTGGACTGTAGATCAGCCTGGAAGTGTGAAATGCACTGCAGCAAAAAAGAATGTTATTTCTTTTTTTTTTTTTTTTAAATTGTGAAAAGTTTATTCAGAGGGTCATTTATTATTCAACCCCTCAAACCACAAGAATTCTGTTTGGTTCCCCTAAAGTATTAAGAAGTATTTCAAGCACAAAGAACAATGAGCTTCACATGTTTGGATTAATTATCTTTTTCCAGCCTTTTTTTGACTAATTAAGACCCTCCCCAAACTTGTGAACAGCACTCATACTTGGTCAACATGGGAAAGACAAAGGAGCATTCCAAGGCCATCAGAGACAAGATCGTGGAGGGTCACAAGGCTGGCAAGGGGTACAAAACCCTTTCCAATGAGTTGGGCCTACCTGTCTCCACTGTTGGGAGCATCATCCGGAAGTGGAAGGCTTATGGAACTACTGTTAGCCTTCCACGGCCTGGACAGCCTTTGAAAGTTTCGACCCGCGCCGAGGCCAGGCTTGTCCAAAGAGTCAAGGCTAACTCAAGGACAACAAGGAAGGAGCTCCGGGAAGATCTCATGGCAGTGGGGACATTGGTTTCAGTCAATACCATAAGTAACGTACTTCACCGCAATGGTCTCCGTTCCAGACGAGCCCGTAAGGTACCTTTACTTTCAAAGCGTCATGTCAAGGCTCGTCTACAGTTTGCTCATGATCACTTGGAGGACTCTGAGACAGACTGGTTCAAGGTTCTCTGGTCTGATGAGACCAAGATCGAGATCTTTGGTGCCAACCACACACGTGACGTTTGGAGACTGGATGGTACTGCAAACGACCCCAAGAATACCATCCCTACAGTCAAGCATGGTTGTGGCAGCATCATGCTGTGGGGCTGTTTCTCAGCCAAGGGGCCTGGCCATCTGGTCCGCATCCATGGGAAGATGGATAGCACGGCCTACCTGGAGATTTTGGCCAAGAACCTCTGCTCCTCCATCAAGGATCTTAAGATGGGTCATCATTTCATCTTCCAACAAGACAACGACCCAAAGCACACAGCCAAGAAAACCAAGGCCTGGTTCAAGAGGGAAAAAATCAAGGTGTTGCAGTGGCCTAGTCAGGCTCCTGACCTTAACCCAATTGAAAACATGTGGAAGGAGCTCAAGATTAAAGTCCACATGAGACACCCAAAAAACCTAGATAACTTGGAGAAGATCTGCATGGAGGAGTGAGCCAAGATAACTCCAGAGACCTGTGCCGGCCTGATCAGGTCTTATAAAAGACGATTATTAGCTGTAATTGCAAACAAGGGTTATTCCACAAAATATTAAACCTAGGGGTTGAATAATAATTGACCCACACTTTTATGTTGAAAATGTATTAAAATTTAACTGAGCAACATAACTTGTTGGTTTGTAAGATTTATGCATCTGTTAATAAATCCTGCTCTTGTTTGAAGTTTGCAGGCTCTAACTTATTTGCATCTTATCAAACCTGCTAAATCTGCAGGGGGTTGAATACTACTTGTAGGCACTGTAGATAACAGAGGTGAGAAAGGAGAGGAGGGGGAAAACAATGCCAGCTCTGATGAGATGGGGATGGTGAAGAGCAGCAAGATAATACAGGAGAGATGGAGAAAGCACATAGTGCAGAGGAGGCTACAGAAAACCCCACTTTAAGGCTAGGTTCGCACACTGCGTCTTTTTGATGCTGCGTTTTTGTGCGTTTTTGGCCGCTAAAAACGCACAAAAACGCACCTGCGTCGAAAAAACGCATCAGAAAACGCATGCGTTTTTGCCGCGATTTGGTGCGTTTTTGGCTGCGTTTTTGATCTCTGCGTTTTTCCAATGCATTGCATGGGGGGAAAACGCAGGAAAACGCAGGAAAGAACTGACATGTCCATTTTTTTTTTTTAACTCAAAAACGCAGGTAAAAAAAACAGATGTGTGCGGACAGCAAAAATGAAAACTCATAGACTTTGCTGGGGAAGCAAAGTCCTGCAGTTTTGAGGCCAAAAACGCACCCGAAAAACGCGCAAAAACGCCGCGAAAAACGCACTGTGCGCACATAGCCTAAAGGACGTTTTTGCAGTGGTGTCTTTTTGTAAAGAAGCTCTGACTACCCTGACAAAGCAAATTAAGGGATTACAGGCAGAGGTTGCTGGCATTAAGAAAGACCTCAAAAAAGCAGACCTGAGAACAGGAGCTGTGGAGGAGAGAATGGGGATAACAGAGGATCATATTACAAAACTACAAAAGTCTGAAAAAACATTTGCACAGCAGATAGCTGAAATCATGGCAAAAAATGATGATTTAGAGAACCGCTCTAGAAGGAATAACATCAGGATTGTCGGCATCCCTGAGAAAGCGGAAGGAAGAAACCCCACTGAATATGTAGAAGACTGGCTTAGTGAAAAAATTGGGCTAATGTCTTATCCAAGCTCTATGCCGTGGAACATGCACACAGAGTCCCGATGCAGCCACAACCAGCAGGCAGGGGCCCTCGCACTATGCTAGCCAAGCTCCTCAACTACAGGGACAGGGACACTATACTGCGAAAGGCAAGAGACATGGAGGATCTTATGATTGACGGCCAGAGAATTTCCATATACCCGGACTACTCCATTTCTGTCCAAAAGCTACGTATGACTTTTACTGGAATAAAGAAGCGCCTGCGAGAGATTGGGGTGCAATACTCAATGATGTTCCCAGCAAAGCTAAGAGTGACGGTGTTGGAGCGGGTGCACTTTTTTACAACTCCGGAGGAAGCCATGCAGTGGTTGGACGCAAACGAAAAGCGGATCCGTTTGAAGGAATGAGCTGACTGAATCTGCAGTGTGTTGGAGAAGGCCGGCTGAGGCTCTACGACATCCTTAGGAGCTTACAGGGGACCCTTCTTTTTTTTTCCCCCCCCTTTTTTTTTTTCCTCCTTCCCTTTGGGATTGAGGTAGTATGCAGTGGGAATGCGAAGGGTTTGATGTGAGCTTCGCAGGAAATGGGGACTGCCTAATTAGGCGCGGTGGTGGTGTTTACAATTTGAGATTCCAGTTTAATTACTGTTCGCCATTTTACTGTTATATTGGTTGAGTGGAATGTGATTATACATAGAAAGGGTGGGAGTGGAGAATTGTTGGAAAAAGGGACAAGTTTTAAAATGTGTCTAAGAGGAAAAGGCGAGGGAGGTGGGGGGGAATTTAGTAGGGATTATGGACCAGGTTTGGAAAACCCGATGCTTCACAGGAGTACTCAAAAACAGGAAGTGGTGGGGAGCAGGAGGGGAGGGGAGCAGGGGGGGAGGGAGGAAAGGGGTAGGGTAGAGGCAGCATGGGGAGATACTACAAGGTTTGATGGTTTTACTGGGTGGGATAATGGGGGATAGAATTAAGGTGTTGAGTTGGAATATTAGAGGGTTATCAGCTAGGTCTAGGAGAGCGGCAATAATTAAATATGTTCAAGACCAGAACCCGTCAGTAATATGTCTACTAGAAACGCATCTAACAAAGGAGACAACGCATGTTTTAAATAGGAGATGGGTGCAGAAGGCCTATCATTCCACCTTTTCCAACTATGCAAGGGGTGTATCACTGCTGATCCATTACTCTGTGCAATATGAAGAGATAGAAGTGTATGTGGATAAAGAGGGACAGTGTGTGGCCGTCAAGTGTAAAATATTTGGCAGACTCATGTGTATAGCTGCAATATATATACCACCTCCATATATGTGCACCAAACTAAGGGAGATAAGGGACTTCTCTGAGAAGGGGGGAGTAATCCCTTTTTTACTGGTGGGGGACTTCAATAATGTGATAGATCTGTACTGGGATAGGAGTAGTAGACCTCCAGGTATCCAGGATAGTTGTATGACTTCGTTTGGCACTCTTATTGGGAAACTTGGAATGGTGGATGCCTGGTGAGTGAGGAATGGGAGGATATCCTGCTTCTCTTGTTACTCGGCTTCACATAACACTCTGTCCCGCATTGACATGGCTCTAACTAGTGATCTGATGGATGCAATGATAGGCGACGTGCAATATCTGATAAGAGTGATTTCAGATCATAGCCCGATTCTAGTGTCTATACAACGGGGGATCCTGACAGGGGGGAGGAGGGGAGAGTGGAAGCTTCATCCAGCATGGATCCATCATATTAATATGGGGAATATAGAACGGGATCTCGGGGAATTCTTTATCCACAACGAGGGTAGCACTGGTCCCCTGGTTGTATGGGATGCGATGAAGGCATACCTCAGGGGGCTCCTGTTCAGGAATATCTGTAAACGTAAAACACAGACGAGGCAGGATGAGAAAGATAGCCTGGAGGCCTTAGATAAGGCAGAGCTGGAAGTGTGGCGCCCCTGACCTGGTCAGGCACCACTGAGTACTGCACCCATGCTGGGGACAGTACAATACAGGTAATCCAGAAGGCTGACCGGGGTGTGGAACACAGGCGCATAGTGATCAGGTCTCACACATGTACCCATGAGAGGACCCCTGGGGATCCCAGGAGGGGGAAAAGCCTTCACCTTCACTGGAATAGTGGAGGGGGCCAAAAGCCTCCATCTCCTCTCAAGGGGTGTGGTAAGAGAGTCTGGTTGCTAGGTGGCGTAGGCAGGCACAAAAGGGAAAAGAGAAGGAGGAGTAAACAGTCTAGAGTCTGCAGCAGAGTGTGGAGGAGTGAGGAGCAGGAAAGTGAAGCTCAGACAGGAGCAGCAGTGAAGGTCCCAGATGTGAGCCGGTTCAGAGCAGAGTCCAGGGAGCTCCGAGGAGAGCTGACCCCTTCCCCTGGGCTGCTGTAGTCTGACAGCGTCCGCGCAGTGGCTACCGACGGGGGAGAACGGTCAACTAGGAGTGCTACCCGAAATCCATCTTCAGCTAGAGAGAGAGCAACGGAGTGGGAAGTAAGGAGACTGCTAGAGAGTACCAGGCCCAAACGGGCGGCAGATCCCGAAGCGGAGATAGATCCAGCTTTCTTTTGCTAAACCTGCCGGTGTGGGGCTCTCAAAGCCCACGCCACAACACCACAAAAGCCGCAGCCACGTAGCCACAGTTAGGGCCCATAGGTCACAGGAGGCAAGCAGCTGGAGTGGCCTGGTCCAGGCGACAAGCAAACGGCAAACGAAGGGGAGAGAGGCTGCAGCATCTTCCCTGGGTGACCCCCATAGGGACTCAAAGTCGGGGTTACCCCAAACCACCAAGGGCTAAGGAAGGCGAGTTAGTAGTCACCCTCACAAGTCAGCCTGAAGGACACCTGGTTCCCACTTGGTTCATCCCAGCTACGCCCGGGTCACTCACCCTGCCATCAACTGTGAGTAAAAACCCTGAAAGACATCCTGCCTGTGTTGAGTCATTCTGCGCCTTGTAGTTCTACACATCTACACAGGGCCCTGGGGCTTGCCTCACTCTCAGGAGGCTATTCCAACTAACTGCACTCACCATCAGCCCCAGGCGTCCCTCAACCTGCAGTGGCGGTCCCCACTGACCGCAATACTGAGAGTGGCGTCACGACAAATAGAAGATCTCCTACCTGTGACAAGATCCAGCCGAGTGGAGTCCCTGAAGGTAATGCACCGACACAACACCTGTGGGGCTTCACATCTGGCGTCACGAACAGGATAAGGACTAGACCTGTTGAGACAGGTGACCATGTGCCTGGGCGGTCCGCTTGAAAAATTGGAAGCGCCGCCATATTGCCACCATGAAAAGCGCGCTGAAAAACAACAGCAGCCCGCGCTGGAAGAAGTTACCGCCCACGAAGAGGTGTGGCTACCCAGAGATCCCCTGCAGAGTTCTGACCTCGCTTGTGAAGAGAGCGGAAGCGTCCAGAGACGGCGGGAAGGAAAGAGAGCCACAAGCCTGCTGCTGCAGAGAGAAGAAATGGAGTCCGGACGTGGATACCCAGAACCAGGCTCTGCTGCCTGGTGGTGCCGGGAGCTTGCTATCTTCTGCGATCAGCTGGAGGCCAGGATTATGCGACAGCTCAGAGAGGAACGCATGGAGCTTCTGGAGATGGCTGCGGCGGTTCGGACCTACGAGGAGGGAGCCGCGCGACGCCTGCCAGATCGAGCGGCGACGACTCAGATCCCGATGGTGCCACCGATGGGTGAGTCCAGAGTTGCCCCGGCCAGCGCAAGTGCTCCGACCCCTGCTGCTACGACCGCGGTCCCAGAAGAGGCGCCTGGCGCGGCGACGCTGAGCGAGGCCGCAGCCACGCTAGGTGCGGCCCGTCAAATCCAGGCCGCCGCAGCGACACCCCGCCTGGCCCGCAAAGGTCCGACTGCCACGGCGATACTCATCCGTGCCGCAGGTGTGACGCTGACCCAGGCTGCCACCCTGCTGAGCCCAGTCCGCCAAGACCCCACCGCAGCAGCGACGCTCGTCCGAGCCGCAAGTGAGATGCTGAACCAGGCCGCAGCCCCGCCATGTGCGGCCCGTCAAGCCCCGATCACTGCAGCGATGCCCAGCTCCACCTGCACGGACCCCATCGAGGATGCGACGCCAATTCAGACCGCGGCTGCAATGCCCAGTCCGGCCCGCCAAGAACTGGCCGCAACAGCGACGCAGATCCAGGCCGCCGCCACGCCAGGCTCGGCCCGCCAAGACCAGGCCGCCGCCATACAGGGCGCGGCCCGCCAAGACCAGGCCGCCGCCATACAGGGCGCGGCCCGCCAAGAGATTGCATCACCATTTACCCCGGCCTGCAAGGCCAGAGCAGACACCGCTCCCCAGCCTAAGGAAGTCCCTACTAGGAAATCCCTGATAGGTGAAGACTCCGCATACTGGCAGCTGAAGGCTGACCTGGAGGCCAAGTTCCCACAGGAGATGGTGGACCGATACATGCTCCCTCCGCACACCCCTAAGGCAACCCCTGCAGCAACCACGCTGAAGAGTCCACCGCCTGGGCCAGCTGAGGAACACTCATCCCCGGCGCTGCCACGACCAGAGTGCAGCGAAGAACTAAGGGGGAGAGGAGGGCAAGAAGCTGAGGAGTTGCCCCCGGAGCCAGCAGCAGTGCTAGTCCCAGAGCCGGAGATGCTGCCATATTCCCGCTGGGACGAGGAAGACCTGACACCTCCTGCTGACGAAGAAGACCTGACACCTCCTGCTGACGAAGAAGACCTGCCCAACCGCCCTACCTGGGAGCTTGTAAGCTGCACTTCGCAGAATCCAGCCCGCAAGACACAGCGCCGCAGCAGAACTCAGTTTTCCCCTGCACCGCCATCCCCAGAGCAGAGAGATGACATCACGGCCAGAGACCTACAAGAAAAAAGGTTCCTGAGAAGAGCCAAAGCACAGGTCCGAGGACCCCTTTGCAGAGGAGTAGTGGAGGACTTCAGCCTCAAGTCAGGATACGGGTTCATCGTAGCACCTGGTATCAAAGAAGGCATTTTTGTCAATAGGAGAGACGTCAGAGCTAATCTGCCCAGAGGACACCCTGGCAGAAACTTAAAGATGGGAGACTCCGTACAGTTCACCATGCACCAAGGAGAAAGAGGGTGGTACGCGCTAGATGTAGTGCCATGTCCCAAAGAAGAAGAAAGAAAAGATAAAGGACCTACTGACGAGACAACTACAGATGAGGAAAAAGGTCAAGAAAGCAACAGGTGCCGCAGCCCTACAGGCCCAAGCCCTGGTGAAGAGGAGTCTGCATAAAGTTCATGTAAAGTAAAGCAAGTTACCAGTTTGAAAAAGTTTGTTTTGCAACGTTTTAAAGTTCAAGAATGTGCCCACATAAACTATTGTGAGAAATAAACCTTAAGGCTATGAACTGGCTATAGCCACAAACTCTCGCAGTGTAAATAGTTACACCAAAAGGGCACCACCACCACCAGAGTCAGCCTGTTTAGGGGCTTGGCTCGTCTGCAACCAGGAGGAGCCCGTCCGTATATAGGGCCTTGGCTCACCTGCGACCAGAGAGCATGCCTGTTTATGGGGCCTGGCTCTCCACCACAAAGAGGGTACCTGGTCAGCACCAACTGTGGAGGCCGCCTCTACATCCTGCCAGAAGAGGCTGAAGGCGCGGATCCACCAAGCCAGGTATACCCTGAGACCACCAGCCCATGAAAGCCGCCTCTACATCCTGCCAGAAGTGGCTGAAGTCGCGGCCAACCTGAAAGGGTTTGGGTGGGTTAACGGACTTGTGGGTGGAGGGTGGTGATGTATGGTACCTGGTGCTTTTAAAATGTTTAACATGTTTTAATGTTTTATGCATTTTAAAATGTTGTCTTGCAGCCCGAGGACGTGCTGGTGATAACTAAGGGGGAATGTGGCGCCCCTGACCTGGTCAGGCACCACTGAGTACTGCACCCATGCTGGGGACAGTACAATACAGGTAATCCAGAAGGCTGACCGGGGTGTGGAACACAGGCGCATAGTGATCAGGTCTCACACATGTACCCATGAGAGGACCCCTGGGGATCCCAGGAGGGGGAAAAGCCTTCACCTTCACTGGAATAGTGGAGGGGGCCAAAAGCCTCCATCTCCTCTCAAGGGGTGTGGTAAGAGAGTCTGGTTGCTAGGTGGCGTAGGCAGGCACAAAAGGGAAAAGAGAAGGAGGAGTAAACAGTCTAGAGTCTGCAGCAGAGTGTGGAGGAGTGAGGAGCAGGAAAGTGAAGCTCAGACAGGAGCAGCAGTGAAGGTCCCAGATGTGAGCCGGTTCAGAGCAGAGTCCAGGGAGCTCCGAGGAGAGCTGACCCCTTCCCCTGGGCTGCTGTAGTCTGACAGCGTCCGCGCAGTGGCTACCGACGGGGGAGAACGGTCAACTAGGAGTGCTACCCGAAATCCATCTTCAGCTAGAGAGAGAGCAACGGAGTGGGAAGTAAGGAGACTGCTAGAGAGTACCAGGCCCAAACGGGCGGCAGATCCCGAAGCGGAGATAGATCCAGCTTTCTTTTGCTAAACCTGCCGGTGTGGGGCTCTCAAAGCCCACGCCACAACACCACAAAAGCCGCAGCCACGTAGCCACAGTTAGGGCCCATAGGTCACAGGAGGCAAGCAGCTGGAGTGGCCTGGTCCAGGCGACAAGCAAACGGCAAACGAAGGGGAGAGAGGCTGCAGCATCTTCCCTGGGTGACCCCCATAGGGACTCAAAGTCGGGGTTACCCCAAACCACCAAGGGCTAAGGAAGGCGAGTTAGTAGTCACCCTCACAAGTCAGCCTGAAGGACACCTGGTTCCCACTTGGTTCATCCCAGCTACGCCCGGGTCACTCACCCTGCCATCAACTGTGAGTAAAAACCCTGAAAGACATCCTGCCTGTGTTGAGTCATTCTGCGCCTTGTAGTTCTACACATCTACACAGGGCCCTGGGGCTTGCCTCACTCTCAGGAGGCTATTCCAACTAACTGCACTCACCATCAGCCCCAGGCGTCCCTCAACCTGCAGTGGCGGTCCCCACTGACCGCAATACTGAGAGTGGCGTCACGACAAATAGAAGATCTCCTACCTGTGACAAGATCCAGCCGAGTGGAGTCCCTGAAGGTAATGCACCGACACAACACCTGTGGGGCTTCACAGAAGCAATTCGGAGTAATACTATGGACGCGAAGCAAAATCTTAGGCAGGTGCATGAACAGGTTAATAAGATGCTTTTGGAGAAGGCTGTAAGGAAGCAGGCATTCCAAAAATTGCATTTTTATGAAGAGGGAGAAAAAGTTGGTCATCTATTATCGGTCATAGCTGCAGCTCAAAGGAGTAGTTCATTTGTGCATGGTATGGACACGGTGGAGGGGACACAAGTCACTGAGGTTAAGGAGATCCTTGGGGTCTTTAAAGATTTCAATCGCACGCTATATTCTTCTAGCGGAGAGATGAGGGTGGAAGAGGTGGACTCATTTCTTGAGCGAGGTGAGCTTCCGGTATTGTCTGTGGCGGATAGAGAAAAACTGGAGTCACCTATTACTATTGATGAACTGGAGGGCGCTCTGCATGGCATGAGCAATGACAAGGCACCGGGAGCAGACGGGCTACCAGTTGAAATTTATAAACCGCTAGAAGAAATCCTATTACCCAAACTATTGAAAGTCTTTGAGGTGGCGAAGGGGGAAGGTGTATTGCCTGAATCTATGAGAGAAGCAATAATAGTAGTAATTCCTAAGGAGGATAAAAATCTGAGGCTTCCAGACTCATATAGACCAATCTCGTTATTAACAGCGGACGTGAAGCTTCTGGCTAAGGTGTTGTCAAACCGGCTGACTGAAGTTATATCTAACCTAATACATATGGACCAATCAGGGTTCATGGCCAATAGGTCGACAGCTGCTAATATCAGGAGATTATATCTTAATCTACAGTTGCCGCCTGACAACCCTGGCCGGAGGGTGATCACTTCGCTAGATGCCCAGAAAGCGTTCGATAGTGTTGAGTGGAGGTATCTGTGGAAAGTGTTGCAGCATATGGGTTTTGGCCCACTGTTTGTAAAGTGGGTGCAGCTGTTGTATAATAGGCCTACTGCTAAAGTTAGAGTTAACGGTATGACCTCCTCAGTGTTTGAGTTGCACCGGGGAACGAGACAGGGCTGCCCACTATCGCCGCTCCTATTTGCTATTGCAGTAGAGCCTCTGGCGGCGGCCATTAGGAAATCGAAGGAGATCCATGGATTTAGGTATGGGCATTTAGAGGAGAAAATAGCTCTTTATGCTGACGATTTATTACTTTCCTTGGGGGATCCGTCAGCCTCATTGGATCATGCCATGCAGATAATAGAGAAATTTGGAGAAGTTTCGGGACTGACCATTAATTGGTCTAAATCGAGCCTCTTTAAAGTGGATGGGGAAGTAACCTGGACAAATGATGATACTGGGGCTAACAAATTGAAGAGTGTGGACGAATTTAAATATCTAGGTATCTAGATATCTCTGCCAATAGAAAAATACATACAGGTGAACTTATGGCCGCTTCTTAAAAAATTGAGAGCCAAAGTGGATGCCTGGAACAAGCTACATTTGTCAGTTGTTGGAAGGGTTAATTTACTAAAGATGGTAGTAATGCCTAAACTCCTATACATACTGCACAATGCCCCTGTTAGTATTTCAAAGAAAAGATTTAAAGGGATAAACTCGCTGTTTAGGGACCTGGTGTGGGGTAAAAAGCAGCCTAGGGTGCGATTAGACACTTTACAAAAGCCGAAAGATGAGGGGGGTCTAGCAATCCCAAATCCGGAATTGTATTATATGGCGGCACAATGTCAACACCTCAGGGGCTGGTCTGATCGAGAGAAAGATGGGGGCATTAAAGAAGTGCTGGAATACATAGTGGGTAGAAGTCCATTGGTAATGGGACTAGAGGATGGTGCGGTGGGGATCTTGGGTGGAACGCCTAAAACTAAATGGGAGGAGGAAGTTGGGCCGATAACGGAGGTGTGGGAGAGTATCTTAGAATGTCCCTAAACTTTCCATGAGTGAACCGGCCAGACTATCTCACCTATACGTGATTCACCGGGTATATAGGTCATATGATTTTTTCATATGATGTGGTCTTGTCCGAGATTGGTCTCCTTTTGGACTAAGGTTATCCACAAGATAGGAAGAACATATGGGTGTGTCCTTCCCAGGGAACCATTGCTATGCATATTGGGATATGTTGAGGAGCTTGGAGTGGAAAATACTATGAAAATTGCCATTGCTAGGCTGCTGTATGCGGCAAGAAAGCTAATCGCCAGGTCCTGGATTAAAAAAGACCCCCCAACCAGGGGAGAGTACATTAAAAGGATGAAATGTATTCTTCAGCTGGAACAGGGAGTGTATGAAAGAAGGGGGAATGTTGAAATGTTTGAGAAGCTATGGTCTCCTTGGCTGCAATGTGAATAGGACGAGTGATGGACCAGTAAACTGGTCTTTGATCGGGATAGCCGTCGGAGACCTCTGATGTGTGTGTTTTGTTTTATTTGTGTTACTAGTTGTTCCTCCTGCACATCGGGGTGAACGGGATGGTTGCTATACTGCAGTTGGAGGGTATTCTAAGTGTGTACTAAATAGGATGTAGTATCGGGGAGAAGTGTTGCTGCCGGGGTGGGGGAAGGGGCGGGAGGGGGAGTTAAAGGGGTAATAGATGTGATAAACGTAATTTGGATGCCGATTTGTTATTCTGTTATATGTATTCTGTTTTAATAAAAAGTATGATTTAAAAAAAAGGGCTATTTGACTAAGAAGGAGAGTGATGGGGTGCTACGCCAGATGACCTGGCCTCCACAGTCACCAGACCTGAACCCAATCAAGATGGTTTGGGGTGAGCTGGACCGCAGAGAGTGAAGGCAAAAGGGCCAAGTGCTAAGCATCTCTGGGAACTCCTTCAAGACTGTTGGAAGACCATTTCCGGTGACTACCTCTTGAAGGTCATCAAGAGAATGCCAAAAGTGTGCAAAGCAGTAATCAAAGCAAAAGGTGGCTACTTTGAAGAACCTAGAATATAAGACACTTTCAGATGTTTCACACTTTTTTGTTAAGTATTTCATTCCACATTTGTTAATTCATAGTTTTGATGCCTTCAATCAAGGGTCATGAAAATAAAGAAAACTCTTTGACAAGGTGTGTCCAAACGTTTGGTCTGTACTGTACATATACAATATATATATATATATATATATATATATATATATATATATATATATATATATATATATATATATATATATATATATATATATTCCAATACGGCAGCGAAAAAATACAATTGTAAATAACTTCTTTAATGAGACTCAACTCTCTTTATACATTGTCATGGCAGGTTAGTAAATATTCTGACATCTGTTGATAAACTCAGTTCAGTTTTGGAAGTAAATGTTAATACTGCTTACAAATGTATGCTATGTATACAAAACAATAGAATATTACAATAGAATATTACGAATTACACTTTTTATTCTAACATTAATAAATGGTAAGGTTACAGTCATATTCCAATTATAAAATGGAGCAACAGCTCTAATTCATTCTCTATGTGGTGGTCAAAATTAGCTGATTACTGAGCTCAGTAGCCTCATATGGAATGAATGTAGTTGCGCTCGAACATGTGCACTGCGCTCCATTTTATGGAATGGACATACGGCATCCGATGTGTTTTTTGTAGGATCGGATGCATGCGAAGTACTACCGTGTACCATTCTATCCTACACAAAAGACATTGAAAAGATGGTCCTGTCCGTGGGTCCACAAAAAAACAGGAACTGACCAGGACAGACAGAACAGTCATGTGAATGAGCCCTTAAACAGAGATAAACGTTTAAGCTTTCGCTAATCTGTGTGGGTTCGGTTGTCAAGCCCCCTCCAAATTCTACAAATTATCACACATTCTTTGCCTAGGTGATAACTTGTTTCCACTGGACAACCATTTTAAAGATTGGTATTCAAAAAGACACTTCAACTAAAGACAATTATGGCATATTAAATATAAAAGTTAGGCCTGGCCCAACTATATAATATATAAGGTGCTCGGAAAAACAAGTGTCCAATATATAGAAAAAATTACGGCACAGTAATAAAGCTTCCACAAAAAAAGATTATTTTGTAAAGGTCTTTATTTTTGCGTTATTCTTGTGAGGGTGTTAAAAAAACAAAATATTAAAGTCCAACGTTACAACCACAATCTTTGGTCTTTTTCAAGGACTCGAACTATGGGATTGTATGTGTCACATGCAATTGTCTGTTGCAATTGTCTAGTGTTCTCTTCTCATAATGAGCCTTATCACCCTCGTATTAGTGTTCAAAGTTGAGTGATCCTCTTAAGGCGTGTTCAAAGTTGAGTGATCCTCTTAAGGCCCCATCACACACAACGAGATCGCTAACGAGATCGTTGCTGTGTCACCATTTCCATGACGCAGCAGCGATCTCATTATGGGTGACACCTACCAGTGATCAGGCCCCTGCTGTGAGATCACTAGTCGTTGCTGAATAGTTGGGACCATTTTCTTCAAAGGCGATGTCCTGCTGGGCAGGACGCATCGCTGTGTTTGACACCTACCAACGACCTCCTAACACAGTTCCAACGTCCGCCGAGATCATTATACAGGTCGCTGATCGTTACTGCATCGTTGGTAAGATCTGACTCTGTGACATCTCACCAGCGACCTCCCAGCGACACTTATCAGGTCACATTGTTTTCGGGATCGCTGGTAAGTCGTTAAATGTGACGGGGGCTTTATACACTCTGTATTTAGAGCTGATTGAGAGTATCTATTTGATTATGGGAACAATCCCCTGGATATCAGGACTGTATAATGCAAATCCCCGGTGGGTGACGGTTTCAAGGTATACCCTCTAGTGCTGTCTGCATAGGTGATTCACGTGGTGATTAGTGCCTGGGTATACCTTGAAACCGTCACCCACCGGGGACTTGCATTGTACAGTCCTGATATCCAGGGGATTGTTCACATAATCAAATAGGTATACTACTACTCTCAATCAGCTCTATATAAGAGGATCGCTCAACTTTGAACACTAAGGGTACCGTCACACTTTAGCGACGCTCCAGCGATCCCACCAGCGATCTGACCTGGTCAGGATCGCTGGTGCGTCACTACATGGTCGCTGGTGAGCTGTCAATCAGGCAGATCTCACCAGTGAGCAGCCCCCAGCCACGCGTGGAAGCGATGCTGCGCTTGGTAACTAAGGTAAATATCGGGTAACCAAACAAAGCACTTCGTTTGGTTACCCGATATTTACCTTGGTTACCAGCGCACACCGCTTAGCGCTGGCTCCCTGCACTCGTAGCCAGAGTACACATCGGGTTAATAAGCAAACCGCTTTGCTTATTTACCTGATGTGTACTCTGGCTACGTGTGCAGGGAGCAGGGAGCCGGCACTGGCAGCGTGAGAGCGGCATACGCTAGTAACCAAGGTAAATATCGGGTAACCAAGCAAAGCACTTCGCTTGGTTACCCGATATTTACCTTGGTTACAGCTTACCGCAGTCTGTCAGAAGCCGGCTCCCTGCACATTCAGATCATTGCTCTCTCGCTGTCAAACACAGTGATGTGTGCTTCACAGCGGGAGAGCAACGTCCAAAAAATAAACCAGCAGTTTGTAACGAGCAGCGATTTCACAGCAGGGGCCAGATCGCTGCTCAGTATGACACACAGCGAGATCGCTAATGAGGTCACTGGTGTGTCATAAAAACAGTGACTCAGCAGCGAACTCGCTAGCGATCTCGCTATGTGAGAAGTACCCCTAATATGAGAGTGATAAGGCTCATTATGAGAAGAGAACACTAGACAATTGCAACAGACAATTGCATATGACACATACAATCCCATAGTTCATCGAGTCCTTGCAAAAGACCAAAGAATGTGGTCGTAACGTTGGACTTTAATATTTTGTTTTTTGACACCCTCACAAGAATAACACAAAAATAAAAACCTTTACAAAAAAATCTTTTTTCGTGGAAGCTTTATTAGTGTGCCGGAATTTTTTCTATATAATTATGGCATATTAACATGGTCTTATATTGAGAGAATCATGGTCCCAAATCTTGCATCAGTTCTCCCAGTTGCCTACACCTAAATGCAAAACAGGTCACAGAAACATTATCAGATACTCATGTCTTTTTATTGAACATTTAGCTGATCAAATTTATTAGCCCACATAGATACAGGTAAAATATATCTTTGTACCGTGTTAGCGAGTAGATATAAAAAAAATATTTAAAAGAACAGAGTCCTCAGTGGTGGATACCTTTTAATGACTAACAATTATGTTTTACTTAGACATTTTCATTGAAGCTATATTTGCTATCTCTAACATGTCAGTAAAATGTGCAGACATGTTGGCTCCTTTTTTAAATTTGAAAAAAATTAGCATTGCTTTAAGGAAAATAATTAAATATTGGCTAGTTCTCTACTATGTGGCCCTGTACACACCAAGGGGCAGAGTTTTTAACTAAAGTGCTCAAAAAAATTGAGGGTTCAAGTCAGATTGTAGTCACAAAATAAAACAAAATGAACAAGAAACCTGACACTTTTACTGTTTAAGGCCCTGTACGCACACTGCATTTTATGCTGCGGATTTGCTGCATGAATTGCTGCAGAAAATGTTCATAACCTTTTTGCAGTCATTCCCCAGCAAAACCTATGGTAAAAAAAAAAAAGTGACTGCATTTTTTGTCCCTACAGGAATTGCTGCAGAATTTCTGCAGCAAAAAGAATGACCATGTCACTTCTTTTCTGCAGATACCTGCGTTTTTTGCCACAGATAATGGTAAAAAAACGCAGGGACCAACCCACGGCAAAACTGTGGCAAACACGCGGGTGCGGTTTTTGCTGTGGGTGCGGTACTCTGTCTGAGGGTGCAGATTTTTCTTAAGAAAAGTCAATTTTTTAGTGCGCACATAGCCTTAGGGACATTTTTTTCAACTCAATGGACACTTTCAAAAAAATGGGAGTAAAATGGGGTAGTTCAGTATCTTTGTAGTACACCACTTTTGTATTGGTATTTAGCAGACCCTTTGCTCAGTATTGAGTAGAAGCACCCTTTTGAGCTAGTACAGCCATAAGTCTTCTTGGGAATAATGCAACAAGTTCTTCACACCTGCAGTTGGGGATCCTTTGCCATTCTTCCTTGCAGATCCTCTCCAGTTCCGTCAGGTTGGATGGTGAACGTTGGTGGACAGCCATTTTCAGGTCTCTCCAGAGATGCTCAATTGGGTTTCGGTTAGGGCTCTGGCTGGGCCGGTCACAGAGTTTTTCGAAAGCTACTCCTTTGTTATTTTAGCTGTGTGCTTAGGGTCATTGTCTTGTTGCAATGTAAACCTTCAGCCAAGTCTGAGGTCCAGGGCACTTTGGAAGAGGTTTTCATCCAGGATATCTCTGTACATGGCCAGATTAATCTTTTCTTCAATTGCAACCAGTTGTCCTGTTCCTGCAGCTGAACCCCCCCCCCCCCCATAGCATGATGCTGCAACCACATTTCACTGTTAGGATTGTATTGGGCAGGTGATTAGCAGTGCCTGGTTTTCTCCACACATACCGCTTAGAGTTATCACCAGTGATAGTTGACTTTGTGAAACTTTCTCCCATCTCCCTACTGCATCTCTGGAGCTCAGCCACAGTGATCTTGGGGTTCTTCTTTACCTCTCTCAGCAAGAGTCTTCTCCCACGATTGCTCAGTTTGGTTGCATGGCCAGGTCTGGGAAGAGTTCTGGTGGTCCCAAACTTCTTCCATTTAAGGATTATAGAGGCTCCTGTGCTCTTAGGAACCTTGAGCGCACATAGAAAGGTGTGTGCCTTTCCAAATCAAGTCCTATCACTTTAATTAAACACAGCTGGACTCCAATGAAGGAGTAGAACTATCTCAAGGAGGATCACAAGGAAATGGACAGCATGTGACTTAAATATGAGTGTCTGAGAAGGGTCTGAATACTTACGACCATATATTTCAGTTTTTCTTGTTTAATAAATTTGCAAAAATTCCTACATTTTTTTTTTGTCAAGATGTGGTGCAGAGTGTACATTAATGAGAAAAAAATGAACTTTTTTGAATATATTAAATGGCTGCAATGAAACAAAGAGTGAAAAATTTAAAGGGGTCTGAAGACTTTCTGTACCCACTATATCTAGCACGTATCAAATGTGCTAAATTTGTTGGATTTTAAAACTGTCTAGGCCAAGTTAAATCAGAATGAATAAATCTACCATGTTTTGACCTAAATCAGAAATGACTTAAATACACAAACTATAATATACAAGTTTCAACAGAATGACAGCTCTCCTTTTTGCAACATATATTGCTTGAGAAGGCGTTGAACATTAGAGCAAACAAATGTAATGAACGGATGAATATGGATATTATAGTTGCTGAAGTTTTTTAAATGTACACATCCTCAATGTTTTTAGTAATGGCCATTTTGTGTATAAAATGTGCACAATAGCTTGAACAAGACCAGAGCACAGAAAGTAATTATTGCCATGAGGAGTCTGTAGTGCAACCTTAGACTTCAGCCTTATTAAAAAAATAGGCAATACATACATAAATACATAGCAACTAAACTTTCATAGTCTAAAATTAAGAAGAAAAAAAAAAGAGAAAGTTATTTGAATACATTTTGTATCAGTTATTTACCCTATTTTGTGGTTTCATGGGAAAAAATAGGTACTGAAGTGTGATTTTATAAGTATATAGATCTATACTCAAACTCTGAGTACAGTGGGCGCAACTCCTTCTCCTCTATACACCCGGTCCGCTTTCCTTACAAGCACTTGCTATAGAACAGGACTTTCACTGCCGGTAGTGATGCAGGAACAAGAAACCCAGAGAGCTAGAAATAAAGCAGTCAGGTTGTCTGTGGCCCCAGTGAAAAGCTAGACTGTAGCATGTGCTCTAATACAAAAAGGGTGATAGAGAAGATCACACTACAACAGACTCAGCTTCTGCACTCCTTTCACTGTGACTACTAGATGCAAAGAGACAGCTCACCCCACACTTTGAGGTAAGAGATCGATACTCCAGATATGCACTTGCTAAAGTAAACTTTGGCACCTATGGGTTTCCCCGAAAATAAGTCCTAGCGTGATTTTTGGAGTGTATGCTTGAAAAATAAGCCCTAATTACAGTTAGAGCCGGCGTTAGGGGGGAATTAATCTGTGCAATTTCTCAGGGCTCCCACTCACTTAGGGACCTACATATTTGTATTCCAAAGTTAATATTGTTAAAAAGGACCTTTGAGGACTTCACAATCATGTGACCAAAAGTACCATAATGCAGGAGTCTAAAAGAAGTGAACAGGAGACAGGCTGGTATGCAGGACTGGCATTATGGACAATTAAACTGGGCAATTTCACTTGGCCCCCACTCTCCTAGGAGACAGCATTTATGACCTGACAATACTGCGCTAAGGTCCTTTGTGACATCATGTCATGTGACCAAAAGTCTCTTAACTGCAGGAGTGTAAAGCTGAAGAGGAGACGTGTGTGTGTGTGTGTGTGTGTGTGTGTGTGTTGAGACAGACAAATGGATAGATAGCTAAAATATGGATTCACACACGTGTTAGAAACGGGGTTTAGAGAGTTATGTTGATGTTCCAGAATGAGATGACTATATTTGAATAAATAGGTTTTTTTTTGGTTCAAGAATAAATGTGGATTGCTGTTCATGGAAAAAAATAAGACATCCCCTCACAATAAGCACCCTATCTTTCAGAGCAAAAAATATTATAAGACCTTGTATTATTTTTGGAGAAACACAGCATTTTCCCCATGAAGGCATCAAAATGAAGTAATTAACCCCATTAAAAAATGTATTCAAATTATATTTCTAGTATAAAAAGTTTAGTTACTCTTTAAGGGCTTTTCATGTGTTACCTTTGGTAGTTCTGCTTTAAATAGAAATATAGTACATTAGGAAGTATATAGGGACAAAAACTTTCACAAACAGGTAGAAATAGGCTCTTATTTAAACAAACGTTGTAGGGATATTTTTGATTATAATATGGTAGAATACATTGTATTAGTTGCACTATTAGAATTCTCTAATGTCTACTACGTCCCTTCATTGTATTTGACAAATTACCATTTTAAGATCGATTTGGTCTACATGCAAGCACAGATTTATTCTATTTCTAATAAAAGTACATCTTTATTAAGAAATTGTTTCTTGTAATGAAATGACAGACCTGTTAGAAGGGATTATACCAGTGTTTGCTGTAGAGAATCCGCTGAAAACACATTTTGAAAATGAAATATTTCAGCTAAAATTTTATTTTGTCAAAATACACATTTAAATGTAAGGGTTTAAAGCTACAGTTCAGAAAACTGTTCAAGTTACTAAGATAGTAAATTTCTAAATTGTACATTATGGTATATTAGCAAGTGAACCGAATGCCTCACTCCATGACATGGTGAACAGCTTTCAAGTGCCTCTTAACCCTGCGCTTTTCCTGAAAGCTCTTTCCACAAAGTGGACAATTGTGTGGTCGCTCTCCAGTGTGCACCCTCTTATGTTTAGAAAAATTGGAAGAGTTATTAAACCGTTTATAACAAATATCACATTGAAAAGGCTTTTCCCCAGTATGGATACGTTGGTGGCTAGAGAGTGCTGATGACTGGGTGAATCCTTTCCCACAAACTTGACAGACAAAAGGCCTTTCACCAGTGTGAACCCTCAAATGCTCTTTTAAGTCTGTAGCCCTTTTAAAACGTTTAGAGCACACAAAACAAATGTAGGGTTTTGATTCCATGTCAAAAAAATGACACTCCTCTTGGTCAGAGTTATGTACTTGAGAGTCCCAACATTCAATGGACTTTTCCAAAAGCTGGTCTTCCTGGTCTATCATGTCTGAAACATTGCCAGATAACACACTCTTAATATTTTCTTGGCAGCTTTCACTTTCACATTGAATTAACTCTTCAGCAAGTGTTTTCTCATATGGCAATTGGCTCCCATTCCTATATATTTCAGCTTTAGTCTTAGGATCCCTAATCTGATATTGAAATGATGGTGTTGTCGGTCTTGCCAAATGTCCATCATCACATTCTTCATCAGTAGTATCAGATATTTCTACATATACATCTTGTGCATCTTTAGAATAACCGTTGATGTTCTCAGATTCAGGTGATGTAGTATTGCTACATTCATATGTGGGAGACCTTGATAATTTTGGTTTAGGGTTTTCCTCAGCATTAACTTGAAAGGCAGTTTCACCATTTTGGAAGGAGCAAGCAGAAGCCAGATTTACTTCATTTTTACAGTGTGCAATTTGTTTAGTCCGAATATCCATTATTTTAAAAGGCGGATGCTCTTTTAAGTTGCTCGAAGGGGACAGTTCATTTCTAACTAATTTCTCATTACTTTCCTCAAAGATTTTCTTTTCAGGAATGAATTTAAAATCATTTAGCACCATTTTTCCTAGATCCTTTTTGTTAAAAATTGTACCAAGTGTATAGCTTATACTATTTTTAATACTAAGTGGCCTTTTTGAAAGAGTGATATCATCCATTTTCACTTTTGAAATAATATCTTGCATTGAGTGTGTACGCTGGTGCTTCTTAAAATTGGATGAATTGTTAAACGTTTTACCACAGACATTGCAATGAAATGGCTTCTCACCAGTGTGAATTCGCATGTGTCCTGTCAAAACTGAAGACTGAGTAAAACACTTATCACATATTCTGCAGCGATATGGTCTTTCTCCAGTGTGAACTCTCTCATGATCTTTCAAATCTGAAGTGCGCTTAAAGGCTTTTTCACAATATGAACATCTATATGGCTTTTCAGACAGTATTGAACTGCTTACCTGTTCTTTATCTTTTAGATATTCTGATTGGCTATGAAGGCGTTTATGCTTTATAAAATTTGAAGCGTCTTTAAACAACTTTCCACAAATATCACATTTATATGTTTTTCCTAGAATATGGGTATGTTTATGAGCAAATAAAAAGGAAGACTGGGTAAAGGCTTTAGCACATAATTCACATTTATAAGGACGTTCATTTGTGTGTATGTTATAGTGGTCTTTCAAGTTAGAACTATTCTGAAATAAACACCCACAGACTTGACATTCAAAACAATTACTGCCATTATGTTCATGTTCATGAAACATCAGCTCAGACACATAATCAAATTGTTCGTAACAGATATCACATCTGAATTCCTTGCTTGAATGGGATTCTATCTGATAACTTTCAATATCAGGTCCCCTTTTAACTGTGAACATTGTATGATGTGGAGCTTCTAACTTGTGAAAGTTTCCCAACTTCATTGCCATCCCATCATGAAGGCTTTGTATGGATGTACTCATCATTATGTTGCAGCTGGATAAATGCAATAATACTTTAGCAAAAGATTCTGTATGATCAAATTTTAACTTTTCTCCATTGTCTTCTTTCTCTCTGGTAGTAGACAGTGCAAGTAGATCAGGTGTCAGAATTTTTTGCCATGCACCAGTCTGTTATCCTTTCCACCTAAGCAAAACAAAGAAAAAAAAAATATTGAAATATTTTACTTTGTCCAGAGTTTACCTTGTTTTCTTCAGCGCTCTATTGGGAGACCCAGACGATTGGGGTATAGCTACTGCCCTCTGGAGGCCACACAAAGCACTACATTAAAAGTGCAAGGCCCCTCCCCCTCTGGCTATACCCCCCCCGTGGTATCACGGGTTCTCCAGTTTTAGCTTTGTGTGCGAAGGAGGTCAGACATTCCATGCATAGCTCCACAGATTTTAGTCAGCAGTAGCTGCTGACTATTTCGGATGGAAGAAAAGAGGACACATATAGTGTCCCCAGCATGCTCCCTTCTCACCCCTGGATGGTGTTGTAAGGTTGAGGTACCTATTGCTGGTACAGTGCTGGAGCCTGACATGCTGTTTTCCTTCCACATCCCCTGGTAGGGCTCTGTGGAAGTGGGATCCTGCCGGCCTCTCAGCTCTGATGCCGGGCTCCATCCACAGACCCATTAGAACCTGATGGAGACGGAGCAGGAGTACGATCAGGGACAGGCCCTGCATCATACAGGTACTCTGTGTCCCCGGCAGGCACAGACACACTCCGGGCTGGCTGGGTGTTGTAGTGCGCCGGGGACCGCAACGTGGAGTTGGTGTCCCTACAGATTACTGGGGGATTGTTTGTGTTTGGGAACGCAGCGCCGACCCCCTCTGGACCGGGCGGCGCTGCTGTGACTTGTGGTGCGCCGGGGATCCGCCGTCCGCGCTTTTACGGCGGCGGCGGTTATAAATTTAGTCCCCGGCTTTTTGGGCCTAGGACGCCGGCAGCTCCGTTTCGTTCCCGCCCCCACCCTGTCATTCAGGGTAGGGGAGAGACGCTGTTCGTTAGCAGCGACGAGGGCTGGAGCCTGATTTACATGCTCCAGCCCTCACACTATGCACAGAGGGAAGCAGGCTTCCCGCTCTTGGCCAGGAACGCCCAGGGCCCGCCCCCCTTCCTCTCTAGAGACGCCGGCAGCCATTACATGCATGCCTGGCTGGAGGAAGGACGCAAGGCTCTGGGAGACCTGGACTAGGGGCTATCTGGCGACCACACACCCGCTTTTTAAGCGGGCGGTAAGCGATTTTTTCTGTGCTGGTCCCTCTAGTGCCTCACTGTGTGTCAGTGTACTGGGTACATATATATAGATATTGTATTTCTTGCACTGTGAGGTGCGCTTCTGGCTGCATATCCCAGATCGCTCTGTGGAAGCAGCAACATGTCATCCTCAAAACGCAAGGCGGCCAAGGCAAAAAGGGCTGTGTATACTGCGTGTGCTGCATGTGGGGCTAATCTACCAGTAGGCTCCGATGACCCCCATTGTGTGCAATGCTCCGACCCGGTGCTGCTTCGCCAGCCGGAGTCAGGAGAGGTAGTGACCCAGGCTGAGACGCTTGTAAGTTCTGCCCCGGTGACAGGGACGGACTTTGCAGTTTTTGCAGATAATATGTCTGTATCTATGGCAAAAATCCTTGAAACCTTGCAATCTATGCATGGGGCTCAGTCTCTGGGCACGGAGAGGCCTCTGTCCTCAGGTCCCCCTTACTTGGAATGTATCCAGCCCACAGGGGGGTCCCCGGCTTCACAGGCCGAGGATTATGACTCAGATGATGGCCCCAGCCACCCTAAGCGAGCTCGCTGGGAAAGACCCTCGACGTCTTCACACTGCTCAGGGTCTCAGCGCAATCAGTCTCCCTGTGAGGTGTCGGATGAGAGTGATCAGGAATCCACTCCTGGAACCCCTCTCAACCTGGATACCCCGGATGGGGATGCCATGGTAAACGACCTTATCTCAGCCATCAATAGGCTGTTGGATATTTCTCCCCCAGCCCCTTCAGCAGAAGAGGCGGCTGCGGAGCAGGAAAAGTTTCGTTTCCTTTATCCCAAGCGTAAATTGAGTGCTTTGTTAGATCACTCTGACTTCAGAGAATCAATCCAGAAGCACGACGCTCACCCAGAAAGGCGTTTCTCTAAACGATCTAAAGATACGCGTTTCCCTTTCCCCCCTGAGGTGGTCAAGCGCTGGACACAGTGTCCAAAGGTAGACCCCCCGATTTCCAAACTTGCAGCTAGATCCATAGTTGCAGTGGAGGATGGCGCTTCACTTAAAGATGCCAATGACAGACAGATGGACCTTTGGTTAAAATCTGTCTATGAAGCTATCGGCGCGTCGTTTGCTCCGGCATTCGCAGCCGTATGGGCACTCCAGGCTATTTCAGCTGGCTTAGCAAAAGTGGATGCTATCATGCATCCAGCAGTGCCGCAAGTGGCGCACCTTACCACGCAGATGTCGGCGTTTGCGTCTTACGCTATCAATGCGGTCCTAGAATCTACCAGTCGCACCTCAATGGCGTCCGCCAATTCGGTAGTTTTGCGCAGAGCCTTGTGGTTAAAGGACTGGAAAGCAGATGCTGGTTCCAAAAAATGTTTAACCAGTTTGCCTTTGTCTAGAGATAGACTGTTTGGCGAGCCATTGGCTGACATCATTAAGCAGTCCAAGGGTAAAGACTCCTCTTTACCACAACCCAGAACATCCAAACCTCAGCAGAAAAAGTGGCAGCAGAGGTTTCAGTCCTTTCGAGGTTCGGGCAAGACACCGTTTACCTCGTCCAAAGGGACTCAGAGGACGCAAAGAAACTCAGATTCGTGGCGGACTCACACACGCCCCAAGAAAGCAAATGGAGGTACCGCTTCCAAAGCGGCTACCTCATGACTTCCAGCCCCCCCCTCCGCATCGCCGGTCGGGGGCAGGCTCTCCCGCTTTTCCGGCATTTGGATGTCACAGGTCAAAGACCGGTGGGTGACGGACATTTTGTCTCGCGGGTACAGAATTGAGTTCAATTCTCGTCCTCCAGCTCGGTTCTACAGAACCTCCCCACGTCCAGACCGAGCAGATGCTCTGCTGCAGGCGGTGGGCTCCCTAAGAGCGGAAGGAGTGATTATCCCAGTCCCTCCTCAGGAACAAGGGCAAGGATTTTACTCCAATCTCTTTGTGGTTCCAAAAAAGGACGGCTCGTTCCGTCCTGTTCTGGACCTAAAACGGCTCAACAAACATGTGCACGCCAGGAGGTTCCGGATGGAAACCCTCCGCTCTGTCATTGCCTCAATGTCCAGAGGAGACTTCCTTGCCTCAATAGACATCAAAGATGCTTATCTCCACGTGCCAATTGCTACAGAACATCAACGTTTTCTACGTTTTGTGATAGGAGACGACCATTTTCAGTTCGTAGCTCTTCCATTTGGTCTGGCGACAGCCCCACGGGTCTTCACCAAGGTCATGGCGGCGGTGGTAGCAGTTTTGCACTCTCAGGGACACTCGGTGATCCCTTACCTAGACGACTTATTGGTCAAAGCTCCCTCTCAGGAGGCATGTCAGCACAGCCTGAATGCTACGCTGGAGACTCTACAGTCTTTCGGATGGATCATCAACTTTCCAAAGTCGATCCTATCACCGACTCAGTCACTAACGTATCTTGGCATGGAGTTTCATACTCTAGCAGCGATAGTGAAGCTTCCGCTGGACAAGCAGCGGTCACTACAGACAGGGGTGCAATCTCTTCTGCAGGACCAGTTGCATCCCTTGCGGCGCCTCATGCATTTCCTAGGGAAGATGGTGGCAGCCATGGAAGCAGTTCCCTTTGCGCAGTTTCATCTGCGCCCACTTCAATGGGACATTCTCCGCCAATGGGACGGGAAGTCAACGTCCCTGGACAGGAAAGTCTCGCTTTCCCAGACGGCCAAAGACTCTCTACAATGGTGGCTCCTTCCCACCTCATTGTCTCAGGGAAGATCCTTCCTGCCCCCATCCTGGGCAGTAGTCACGACAGATGCGAGTCTGTCAGGGTGGGGAGCAGTATTTCTCCACCACAGGGCTCAGGGGACGTGGACTCCGCAGGAGTCCACCCTTCAGATCAATGTTCTGGAGATCAGAGCAGTGTATCTTGCTCTACTGGCCTTCCAACAGTGGCTGGAAGGAAAGCAGATCCGAATCCAATCGGACAACTCCACAGCGGTGGCATACATCAACCACCAAGGAGGGACGCGCAGTCGGCAAGCCTTCCAAGAAGTCCGGCGCATTCTAATGTGGGTGGAGGACAGAGCATCCACCATATCCGCGGTTCACATTCCAGGCGTAGAAAACTGGGAAGCAGACTTCCTCAGTCGCCAGGGCATGGACGCAGGGGAATGGTCCCTTCACCCGGACGTGTTTCAGGAAATCTGTCGCCGCTGGGGAGTGCCGGACGTCGATCTAATGGCGTCTCGGCACAACAACAAGGTCCCGGCATTCATGGCGAGGTCGCGCGATCAAAGAGCTCTGGCGGCAGACGCCTTGGTTCAAGATTGGTCGCAGTTTCAGCTCCCATACGTGTTTCCGCCTCTGGCGCTCTTGCCCAGAGTGCTACGCAAGATCAGATCCGAGTGCAGCCGCGTCATACTCGTCGCTCCAGACTGGCCGAGGAGGTCGTGGTATCCGGATCTGTGGCATCTCACGATCGGTCGACCGTGGTCACTGCCAGACCGACCAGACTTACTGTCCCAAGGGCCGTTTTTCCATCAGAATTCTGCGGCCCTGAACCTGACTGTGTGGCCATTGAGTCCTGGATCCTAGCATCTGCTGGATTATCTCAGGAAGTCGTTGCCACAATGAGACAAGCTAGAAAGTCGAATTCGGCTAAGATCTACCACAGAACGTGGAAGATTTTCTTGTCCTGGTGCTCTGCTCAGGGAGTGTCTCCCTGGCCATTTGCATTACCCAAGTTTCTTTCCTTTCTGCAATCGGGGTTAGAAAAGGGCTTGTCGCTCAGCTCCCTTAAAGGGCAAGTTTCGGCACTATCCGTGTTTTTTCAGAAGCGTCTAGCACGTCTTCCTAAGGTGCGCACGTTCCTGCAGGGGGTCTGTCATATTGTGCCCCCGTACAAGCGACCGTTAGATCCATGGGATCTGAACAGGGTACTAGTTGCTCTCCAGAAGCCGCCCTTCGAGCCTCTGAAGGAAGTTTCCTTTTCTCGGCTGTCGCAGAAAGTGGCGTTTCTTGTTGCGATCACATCGCTTCGGCGAGTGTCTGAGCTGGCAGCTCTGTCATCTAAGGCTCCCTTCCTGGTGTTCCACCAGGACAAGGTTGTGCTGCGCCCCATTCCGGAGTTTCTTCCTAAGGTCGTATCCTCTTTTCATCTTAATCAGGATATTTCCTTGCCTTCTTTTTGCCCTCATCCGGTTCACCGGTATGAAAAGGCCTTACGTTTGCTAGATCTGGTGAGAGCACTCAGAATCTACATTTCCCGCACGGCGCCCATACGCCGTGCCGATGCACTTTTCGTCCTTGTCGCTGGTCCGCGCAAGGGGTTGCAGGCTTCTAAAGCCACCCTGGCTCGATGGATCAAAGAACCAATTCTAGAGGCCTACCGTTCTGCGGGGCTTCCGGTTCCTTCAGGGCTAAAAGCCCACTCCACCAGAGCCGTGGGTGCGTCCTGGGCATTACGCCACCAGGCTTCGGCTCAACAGGTGTGCCAGGCAGCTACCTGGTCCAGTCTGCACACTTTCACCAAGCATTATCAGGTGCATACCTATGCTTCGGCGGATGCCAGCTTAGGTAGAAGAGTCCTGCAGGCGGCAGTGACACCCCCGTAGGGGAGGGCTGTTTTGCAGCTCTAACATGAGGTATTTATTTACCCACCCAGGGACAGCTTTTGGACGTCCCAATCGTCTGGGTCTCCCAATAGAGCGCTGAAGAAGAAGGGAATTTTGTTACTTACCGTAAATTCCTTTTCTTCTAGCTCTTATTGGGAGACCCAGCACCCGCCCTGTTGTCCTTCGGGATGTTTTTTTGTTGTTTGCGGGTACACATGTTGTTCATGTTGAACGGTTTTTCAGTTCTCCGATGTTATTCGGAGTTAATTTGTTTAAACCAGTTATTGGCTTCCTCCTTCTTGCTTTGGCACTAAAACTGGAGAACCCGTGATACCACGGGGGGGGTATAGCCAGAGGGGGAGGGGCCTTGCACTTTTAATGTAGTGCTTTGTGTGGCCTCCAGAGGGCAGTAGCTATACCCCAATCGTCTGGGTCTCCCAATAAGAGCTAGAAGAAAAGGAATTTACGGTAAGTAACAAAATTCCCTTCTTTTACTATTGATTCTACCATTTGAAAACATTTTGCAACATTGGTTAAATCCCACCAAGGTTAAAGGTGCTGGAAGAGACAGTAAGCGCAAATAGAGTCTGATCCTAAAACACTGTTAGCAAAGGTGCTGGAAGGGTAGACTCACCTGGTGTGGTTGTGAGAGTCACAATCACTGTAATGGTGTAAATATGGCTGCAGCAGAACCCACATGGAGAGGCAATTAAATATGGAGAGAAAAGGGTTAATAAACCACGCTACCGTAGAAAGGAGGATCCATGTAGAAGGAATGATTTTATTTGTCTACGTGTTTCAAAGCCTTATGGCTTCTTCCGCAGGACAAATCATATACAACTGTATATCGTATATGATTTGTCCTGAGGAAGAAGCCATAAGGCTTTGAAACGCGTAGACAAATAAAATCATTCCTTCTACATGAATCCTTTCTACGTCAGGGCGGTTTATTAACCCTTTTCTCTCCATATTTGAACTAAATTCCACCAGGGTAACATCTGAAAGTAGTTTGCATGTTCTCCCTGTGTTTGAGTGGCTTTCCTTCCACACTTCAAAGACATACTGATGCGGAACTTAAACTGTGAGCCCCAATGGGGATAGGATGCTCACGTCTATAACCACATCAAAAACTATTACATCTAGAATTTTGTATGACCTTCATAATTTTTAAGGACCACACCAAGTCTTCTACCAATGGAATGAACAAGTTGGCAGCCTATGTTTTTCCATTCTTCAAAAACTCTCTCTTTTAGAGCCTGGATGCTTGATGGGGAGTAATGCTCAACTTTTCTCTTCAGGTTCCTCCATGGTTGTTTCAGTTCAGTTCAGGACATATCTCTCAACTGACCACAATAGGCCACCTGATGCTCGTGTTATTGTGAACAACCTGCATAGACTAAATGTGCATTTAGAAGCAAGGTCACAGCAAACACAGGTACGAGCGTCATGTTTTGTGACGCTATATTGAATAGCATGTTAACACACCCCTGTCTGTAAGCGTGCTATTATGCTAAGAGGACGGACTAGTCGGGTGGTATAACGCCCTTGGGACTAGTCCCCTCGGTAATTAGCATATGATAAAAGATCTTTAGAAATACTTTTTCAAAAGATACCTTTATCTATGCTAGTATATACAGGGACGGTTAGGCAGATTCAAATGGTTTCTTTCCGCTCACCTATTCAGTGTCCATATTACTGGCTGTGAGTCCACTTGATACTGGGCGTTGCAGGGAAAACAAGACGTCGGGCAATCCAGGATACTCGTATGCAGAAGGAGATCCAGCACTCGTCCAGATAAAATACACATGGCGGAATCTGAAGAGAAAAGTTGAGCATCACTCCCCATCAAGCATCCAGGCTCTAAACGAGATAGTTCTTGAGAATGGAGAAACATTGATGTGGAGATAAGTTGTCAACTTGTTAATTCCATTGCTGGAAGACTTGGTGTGGTCCTTAAAAATCATGAAGGTCATACAAAATCCTAGATGTAATAGTATTTTATGTGGTTATATTATTATTTGCATCAACTGATGTGATTAAAACGTAAGAATTTGTAATGATAGTTATAATAACCTTATTTTCATGTTATATAGGGTATATGTTCTATGAAACTTAGTCTTGTCAAAGTTTTAGAAATTGTTATTGTATACAACAAGTTATTGATTAATAACACACACACATATATAATATAAAGTATTTAATATATATTAAAAGCAGTTTAGGTGCGGTTTTCTGCCAAAAGATGCAGATTTGGTGCAGGCACTTGGTGTGTAAATTTCAGCAACTCTGCATCTTTTGACAAAAAAAAAAAAAGAAGTGGTTTTCTGCCAGGAGATGCAGATGTCATTGAAGTCATCTCATGACTCATAGTTATCATGAGGTGAGATCAATGAGTGCAATCAATTTACCTGAGGTGAGTTTTCTATGGTCACAGGTGGGGTACCATAATAATCTCAAGTTGTGACCGCTGATAAACTCAGTGACATCAGCGCTTACAGCTGAAGCTCAGTCAGTCTCTGCCTGAAGCCACAGTGGGCGGTCATGTTCTGTACACACTGCGACTTCAGTATGTAGCAGAGTCATGATCATTGTGAGAATTTGTGTGGATTACGTCGGACCTGGGTGTTTGGTGGGTTAAGAAATTGGAAACATAGGGTGTTTTATTTTGTATTTTATTTCAAATAAGGACATTTTTGTGTACTCACCGTAAAATATCTTTCTTGGAGCCTTTCATTGGGGGACACAGACAGTGGGTTATATGTTGTCTCCAGGGGAGGCTTGACACTAGATTTAAAAAAAAGAGTTAGCTCCTCCTCCCACAGCATATAACCCCGGCTAGGCGGGAACTAGCCCAGTTTGGTGTAAAAGCAGTAAGAAAAGGATAACCAAAACCACAAGGGTGGGAGCTGTGTCCCCCAATGAAAGGCTCCAAGAAAGACATTTTACGGTGAGTACACAAAAATGTCCTTTCCTTTCTCGCCTTTTCATTGGGGGACACAGACAGTGGGACGTCCCAAAGCAGTCCCTGGGTGGGAACTGAACTAACAACAGTGTATAACGTCAGGCTAAGAGCTGACTAACAACTGCAACAGTAGTGAACTCATATGAAAACACTGTCAGAACCGAGCAGTGGCCACTTATAAATGGGCCACTGCCGCCTGAAGAACTTGTTTTCCAAGAGCAGCATCCGCGGAGGCATGCGTATACACTCTGTAGAATTTAGTGAACGTGTGCACACTGGACCAGGTAGCGGCCTTGCAAAGTTGGGCTGCCGAAGCCTGATGGCGGATAGCCCAGGAGGCACCCACTGCCCGTATAGAATGGGCACGCACAGATTGAGGGGGAACGGCACCTCGTGCCTTGTATGCCTCACAGATGGCAGTCCTGATCCATCAGGAAATCGTGGATTTAGATGCTGGGTTGCCCTTCTTGTGTCCTACTGGGAGGACGAAAAGGGCATCGGACTTGCGCAACGGCGCTGTCCTGGAAATGTAGGTCCGCAAAGCCCTGACAAGATCCAGATTGTGAAGGGCTTTCTCAAAGGAGTGGACCGGGGCCGGGCAGAAAAACGGCAACACAATGTCCTCGTTCAGGTGGAAAGAGGATACGAACTTCGGAAGGAAGGCAGGGGAAGGCCGAAAAACCACCTTTTCATGATGGAATATCAAGTAAGGTGAACGACAGGAAAGCGCTGCCAGTTCGGACACTTGCCTGATAGAGGTGATAGCGACTAAAAAGGCAACTTTCCAAGATAGTCTTTGAAGAGAGATTTCTCACAGAGGTTCGAAGGGAGGAAGTTGAAGAACTCCCAGAACCAGATTCAGATCCCAGGGATCCAAGGGGTGGCGATAAGGAGGGACCAAATGCGCTACCCCTTGAAGGAAGGTACGGACCTGAGGGCGAGAAGCCAGCTGCTTCTGGAAAAAAAATCGACAAGGCAGAAACTTGTCCTTTAAGGGTACTGAGAGCAAGACCCGAGTCCAGACCGTCTTGCAGTAAAGCAAGAACGTTAGAGATTGAAAAGGTCAGGGGTGACCGACCATGACGGTCACACCAGGCAAGATAGGTCTTCCAGGTCCTGTGGTAAACGCTGGCGGAGGAAGGCTTCCGAGCATTAAGCATAGTATGAACTACCCTGGAAGAAAACCCCGATCTGGCTAGAATTAGGGATTCAAGCGCCACGCCGTCAAATGCAGCTGTGCCGAATTCTGGTGGAATATTGGCCCTTGCGACAGAAGATCGGGTCGGGAAGATGCCAGGGAGTGTCGCTGAGAAGTTGGAGGAGCTCTGGGTACCAGGCCCTCCTGGGCCAGTCCAGGACCACGAGGATCACCGGAATTCCCTCCGCTTTGATTTTCTTGATTACTCTCAGAATGAGAGGAAACGGAGGGAAGATGTAGGGCAGGCGGAACTGCGACCATGGAAAGACTAGAGCATCGGAGCCTAACGCTAGCGGGTCTCTCGACCGCGATATGAAGGGACGTATTTTGGCATTCATTCGAGACGCCATGAGGTCCACATCCGGGAGCCCCCAACGAAGAGTGATCTGATGGAAAACTTCATCGTGGAGGGACCATTCTCCCGCCGCTAGACCTTGCCTGCTGAGAAAGTCTGCGGCCCAGTTGTCTACCCCTGGGATATGGACAGCTGATGTGCAGAGAGCGCTCGGAAGGAGACCAGCGTCCCTGAACAGTGTGGTGGAGAAACACCGCCCGCCCCCCAGCCTATCAGGCTGGCATCCGTCGTGACAACTTGCCAGTGGACCGGGCGGAAGGACTTCCCTTGAGATAGGGATGAGACTTGAGTCCACCAGACGAGGGAACTGAGCGCAGACCGAGACAGGTGGACTGACCGGTCCAGGGAAGCTGGATTCTTGTCCCAGGAGGATAGAAGATCCAGCTGTAGAGGGCGCAGATGGAATTGGGCAAAGGACACGGCTTCCATGACCGCCACCATTTTGCCTAACACTCTCATTCCGTTCCGAAGGGATGTGTGACGGCGAGAGAGGAGGGATTGCGCAGCCCGAATCAGGGAAGCCCTCTTGTCCTCTGGAAGGAAAACCCGGGACTGAGCCGTGTCTATCAGCATACCTAGGAAGGTGATGCGCTGATGGGGAATGAGGGATGACTTGTTGAAATTGACAAGCCACCCTAGCCTTGACAGGGTGTCTAGGCAAATCTGCACGCTTTCTGAGCAAACGTGAGGAGAGCTCCCTTTGACCACAAGGTCGTCCAAGTAGGGAACGACCAGGATGCCTCTGGGGTGTAAAATGGACATGACGGCCGCCATGACCTTTGTGAAGACCCGAGGCGCAGTAGCTAGTCCAAAGGGAAGGGCCCTGAATTGGAAAATGACGGTGTCCTACGGCAAAGCGAAGGAACCGTTGATGAGAGACACATATGGGAATGTGTAAATAGGCATCTTGAACGTCTATGGAAGCTAGGAATTCTCCAGGTTCCATGCGGCTAGCACTGCTCTCAGAGATTCCATTCGGCAAGTACGAATGCGTACGAATTTGTTTAGCCGTTTGAGGTCCAAGATAGGGCGGACAGAGCCATCTTTTTTGGGACCAACAAAAAGGTTTGAATAGAAACCTTTGCCGCGCCGTTCCAGAGGCACTGGAATGATAACGTTTGCCTTTTGTAAAGAAGCTATGGCCTGAATTAAGGCCTGGTTTTGCGTCTTGGACTTTGGGAGACGAGAACGCAGAAACCTGGTGGCCGGCAAGGAATGGAAATCTATCTTGTAACCCGAGGTGACGATTTCTCGAACCCAGGCATCGTGTGTTCTAGCCAGATATCCCGGAAAAGCAGAAGCCGTCCTCCCACAGAGTCGGATCTGCAGGATACCTGGCATCATGCTGAGGGGGCCTGTACAGATCGAGGTCCCTTGGATTTGGACTGCTTGGAGTGGGAACGCCAAGAAGAGCCCCTTGAGGGATCGGATCCTTGATCTGAGAGTTGGGACAGTCCTTGGGCCGATGGCGTTTGGGGAGCCGGCCGAAAGGACCGCCTGCGCCAGGAAGATTTTTTGAGATTTCTGGCTACAGGCCGCTTTTGTGGTAGAATGGTACTTTTACCACCCGTCGCCTCAGATATGAGCTTGTCCAGGGATTCACCAAATAGACGAAGACCCTGGAAGGGAAGTGTGGACGGGGACTTTTTGGAGGCACTGTCCGCATTCCAGATTTTTAGCCACAGAACCCTGCGGGCGAAGACAGCATTGGCTGCCGTTAGGGCTGACCAGCTGGCTGCATCTAGAGAGCCGTGAAGAAGATAATTAGAGGCGAGAGAGAACAATCAAGAATCTCAAGAGCCTCCGGAGGAATATTGCAAGGGCGGAGCAACTTGCGCAAGTTCCTACTCCACACGCTCATAGCTCTAGCCACCCATGTTATGGCAAACAGGGGGCGTAGAGAGGAGCCCGAAGCCTGAAAAATAGATTTGACCGTAGCATCAACTGCGCGGTCAGACGAGTCCTTAAGAGACGCGTTGTCTGAAACAGACATAACCGTGTGTTTAGCCAGTCTGGATACTGGCGGATCCACCACGGGGGGTACCGACCAGGGCTTAACCATTTCCGGGGGAAAGGGATAAGCGAATGAAGAGGAGGATTTTTTATTAAACCTCCTATCAGGGTGATCCCACCGTTTAGATACGATTTGATGAAAAATCGGATCAGGGGCAAGGACTTAGGTGGCTTCTTGGCTCGCTTGATTGCCGACTGAGAAGTCGGGTCCGAGGGCTGATCAGAAATCGACAGAGAGTGATTGACAGCCGCTATCAGAGTGTCTTCCATATGCCTAGACTCAGAAGGGACATCTGAATCAGAGTCAGAGTCTCGGGAATCGTGACTACTAAAGGTCACGGAGTCTGAGTCAGACTGACCATCGTGTGAGTCAAATGAGGCGGAGCGAACGCAATGGCGCCTTTTCGAGACAGCCTTTTTACGTACTGGGAATGATATACCAGACGAAGGCGGGCTCCCCTTAGGGAGCTGAGCCGGGGGGAGGCTGTGGGAGCCTATGGAAGGCTGAGATATCTGAGCGGCCAGGTCATCTAACCTTTTAGACATCAGAAGAGCCCATGCAGGGATAGCCTCCTCAGATGGGGGTGCTGCCTGAATGGCGGCCGGGGCCGAACCCACAGATTGCACGACCCCCTGGTCCGGCAACGCCTGTTGTGACATTGTAGTAGGGGCATCGCAGCCTCGGCAGAGTGGATAGCTTCGCCCATTGGGAAACGAGCTGCCACAGGAGGTGCAAGCATAGTACAGGTCCATAGAGGATGCCTGGGAAGCTCTATCACCCTTGCGGTTTTTACGCATGTCAGCAACAAACGTATAATTATACTGTGAGCCTTTAGCAGTATTACACTACTGTGGGTGAGAAGCTACTAGCAGTATTAGAAAGGGACTGCTATACAGAGCTGGTATATACCAAAAGTAAAGCGGCATACACTGCCAAACAGTCAGTATATACCTGCAGGCACAGTCAGTATATACCGCTAAAAGCTGATATACACCGCCAGCCAGCAGGCACACACCGCTAGGAAGACAGCGATATACCACTGAACAGAGCAGTATATAGTGCTGCAGAGCCAAGGAGGCGATCTCACCCGTGTCTGTCTGCTCCCCACATGTAATGGCGTCCAGTGTTCTCTGGCAGCATGGAGGGGAGAGACGGCCCACTTGAGGGAGCAGCTTCTAGAGCAGTGGAGGGGGCGTTGCTAAACATGCAGGCTGACGCCGGGAGCTAAATTAATGATGCTTCCCCGGGATCACGGCCTGCATCGCCCCACCGGCGCCATCTCAGGTGGCGGTCTGAATGCAGGGGACTGACTCGTCGTCTCCCTACCTGCCCTTGCTCTGTCTGAAGACGCGTCGGTCCTGGGATGCGGGGATCTCGGGGACGCATCTTCGGCTCAAGGCTAGCAGGTTCTCGGTTCTGCCTAGCCCTCTGGAGCTACCTCGGTGAGGTGCTTCCAGGGAGCCTGGAGGGGTACGCAGACCCGACCACTTGGGCGCGAGGGAAGACTGACTGACGGCTTTTGCATGTCAGGTTTCCTCTGCCCGTACACGGGGGGAACGGGGGTGGCAAGGCACCCTGGTATTGCCCCTATCAAAAATAGAATGAATAAGAAAAGAAAAACAAACTAAAAAGTAAAAATAAGCTGGGCTGAGGCACCTATGGTAGAGCTCAGTCCAGACATGTCAGCCTCCCTGCTGACACTAGGAAAAAACTAAGCTAGTTCCTGCCTAGCCGGGGTTATATGCTGTGGGAGGAGGAGCTAACTCTTTTTTAAATCTAGTGTCAAGCCTCCCCTGGAGACAACATATAACCCACTGTCTGTGTCCCCCAATGAAAAGGCGAGAAAGGAAAATTATTTTTTCAGTGTTTCTGTTTATTTATTTTCACTTACAGGATTAGTAATGGGGAGGTCTCATAGTTATGCCTAACTTGTGCTTTTGGAGATTTGAACCCCAAAAATCGTTGAGTGGGTTATTCCCTCTACTGTAATGTCATACATGGGAGCGCTAATTGCAATTTAGGTACTCTGTGGGGCTCAAAAGGGAGGCGGTGCATGTGGATGCATAGATGTCACTGGATTTTTTTTGTGTGGCAATGAAGTTATTATACCCTTAATTACTAGGGGTAATTGGGGTATAAAAAATATTGCAAAAGTAATGTCAATTTATTTATAAAATAGGATGTCTTAGACCAAAGGGGTTTTAAAAGGAAATGTGACAAAAAAATTCAACAATTGAAAAAAATGTAAAGTATTAATGTTTTAATTATAAAAGTGTTTTGTTTTTTTTTACCAGTTAAAAAAAAAATCTGAAAAATAATTTAAGAAAGGTTTGATACTTTCCACTTTTAAACAATAAGGAGAGCAGTAGCTGAAATTTCCCATGAACGTTAGTGTAACGTTAGCGCATATTACGAATGCAGAAAAAGTGGGCTTGATCTGCTCACGTGTGATGTCACTGCTCGCCTCCCCTTCTGGGTATTTACAAAAAGATAAATAAGAATAAAGTTTAGGTTCAGAGAATAGAGACATTTTGTTGGTGACTGCAAAATGACACTGAGATGTGGACAGTGTCACCAAGGATGGCAGTGTAGAATCTGTTCATTGGTGCTGCTTGGCGTATCACGTGCTGTGACTACATACGTGGAGTATAACTTGCTGGGATTACAAACGTGTAGTGTATCACTTGCAGGGAAAAGATATTAAGCTCTGCAGGCTGTATCACACATGATGGATTAGATAGCGCCTCTGGGCTGTATCACAAATGATGGAGATTAAATACGTGGCAATGCGGGCTGTCATCAGATGATGGTTTTAGACAAACTGCACTGCAGGCTGTATCAGAAAAGACCTGGGATCAGATAAGCCGCTCTCCTATTGCAGTGTAAAGCCTCAATAGTATGGGCGTAACTAATAGGCTGCTAGCCAGACACTGTGCACCCACATGTGTGAATGGTGCTCCAAACAAGTCTATTTTGTGTGAAATTTTATCACCAAGCAATCTCCACCTCCATGGATTGGTATTTTGCGAGTGGTTGCTCCATTGGTGTTTTGTCCCTGTGATGCCTCCATCTTTATTAACCCCTTAAAGACAGCGGGCCGTAAAATTACGTCCTAGCGGTCTGCCGGCGGCAGCATGCTGCGATCGGCGCACATCTCAGCTGATTTTCACAGCTGAGATGTGTGCCTGCTAGGCACGAGCAGAATCGTTATCTGCTCGTGCTGTTTAACCCCTTAAATGGCACTGTCACTATGTGACAGCGCCATTATAAGCGCGATCGCGGTAAAATTTTACTTACCGCCTGATACCGGAAGTCACGTGACGCGATCACGTGACTTCAGGTAGTTGTCATGGTAGCACAGGGTCATGTGATGACTCCTGTACGTAGCAACTGCGCAAAAATGGTACCGTTAAAAACGTCAGCTCGAGACGCAAAAAATAAGCCGTCACTGAGCCATTGATCCCGAAAAATGAGAACGCTAGGGTCACGGAATATGGCGTAAAACGTGCGCCACTTTTTTCGGACAAACTTCCAATTTTTTTTAACCCCTTATATAAAAGTAAACCTATACATGTTTGGTGTCTACGAACTCGCACTGACCTGAGGCATCACACCCACACATCAGTTTTACCATATAGTGAACACAGTGAATAAAATATCTCAAAAACAATAGTGCTATCGCACTTTTTTTGCAATTTTTCTGCATTTGGAATTTTTTTGCCGTTTTCCAGTACACTATATGGTAAAACTGATGGTTTCATTTAAAAGTACAGCTCGTTCCGCAAAAAATGAGCCCTCACATGACCATATTGACTGAAAAATAAAAAAGTTACGTCTCAGAAAAAGAATAGCGAAAAAAAAAAACGGAAAGCGAAAAATCGGCCGGTCGTGAAGGGGTTAAAAGGAACCAATCACCAGGATTTTCGTATATAAGCTAAAGCCACTGCTATACTGGCACTATCAGGCTGATTCTCTACATATCTGTAGTGGTCAGCTCGGATGTTTAGGTTTTGAAAACCAAAAAAGTGAAGTTAAAGGGGTGGCTCACCCATTTTTTTTATTTTCTGTATGAGTTCTACTTACCATTCTAGGCGTTTTCTCCATTGGCTTCTGTTTCCATTTCTGGCACTAAGCGGCGCTATCCTGCACGCTCAGTGCCTGTCACATGACCCCCTGGAGCTGTGGCCGCCAGTATCCTCTGACGTCCCGGCAATTCCGGGCTCTCAAACTTGTCGGGTACGTCAGAGGAGGCTGCACCACTCAGATTGAGTGACAGGGCTGTGGGCGGTGACTACCGCACGTCACAGCCCAGCATCGAGGGGAGGAGCCGGAGGACGTCAGAGTGGAGCCGGCTAAGCGTCCTGCAGATGGTGAGGCACGGGGCACCAGTGTGCAGTACAGGGGAGGTTCTTCAGCTGAAATCCCCCCCTGCACGTAAGTATATGATCACACTCTCCACCCGCCCGCTCTGCTGCGATGTCAGGAGAGCGGCCGGTGTCGGACAGTGTGATCATGTGCTCCTCCCAGCAGCACTGCAGGATGCAGCAAGACACTGACAGGCATGTCACCGCTGTGCTCTGCCATCTGTCCTGCTGCATGGGACCAACTGTCTGCACTCTGTCACCTGCACCACAAGTCACAGAGTGGAGACAGTTAATGACAGAGCACCTCTGCCCCCCCCTTCTTCATTCCCCACTCTCTTCTCTCCCCCCACTCTTCTCCCCCTCCCCTCTTCCCCCTCTTCTCTGCCCCCCTCTTATCCCCCTCTCCTCTCCCCCCTCTTTTCCCTCGCTCCCTCTCTTTTCCCTCGCTCTCTTTTCCCTCGCTCTCTCTTCCCTCGCTCTCTTTCCCCCCCTTGCACTTCCCCCCCTTGCTCTCTTTCCCCCCCTCACTCTCTTTTCCTCCCCCCCTCGCTCTCTTTTCCTCCCCCCCTCGCTCTCTTTTCCTCCCCCCCCTCGCTCTCTTTTCCTCCCCCCCTCTCGCTCTCTTTTCCTCCCCCCCTCTCGCTCTCTTTTCCCTCGCTCTCTCCTGGCATGGTCAGTACAGAAATCTCTCCATCGTGGAGGGGTGAGAGGGAGTAATAAACATGAAGTCCCTACTGTGTCTGTGTATTTATTTCTAATAAAGTATTTTTCTCTGTGTGATGGCCTTTTTTTTTTTTTTAAACCCTTTATTGGAGATTCTTAATGGCCAGGTCAAACTTGGCCTGACATTAAGAATCTCGGGCTTTATACCAGCTGGTAAAACATAGCGGGTATTAACCCCTTATTACCCAGCGTGCCACCTGCCACCAGGGCCACTGGAAGAGTTGGATACAGCGCCAGAAGATGGCACTTCTATGAAAGCGCCATTTTCTGGGGCGGCTGTGGACTGCAATTCGCAGCGGGGGGCCCAGAAAGTTTGGGCACCCTGCACTGCAGATTCCAATCCCCAGCTGCCTAGTTGTACCTGGCTGGACTCAAAAATTCGGCAAAGCCCACGTCATTTATTTATTTTTTTTTTAAATTATTTCATGAAATTCATGAAATAAAAAAAAAAAAAAAGGGCTTCTCTATATTTTTGGTTCCCAGCCGGGTACAATTAGGCAGCTGGGGGTTGGGGGCAGCCCGTAGCTACCTGCTGTACCTGGCTAGCATACAAAAATATGGCGAAGCCCACGTCATTTTTTTAAAAAAGTTTTCAGGCAAAAACCTTTATAAGAAAAAAAAAAAATAAAAAATAAATGCTTCCCTGGATTTCTATTGCCAGTGAAAGTAACAGCAAGCAGCGGGGGTAAGCAGCCAGTAGCTTTGGGTTACCCTTAGCAATAGAAAATGCAGCGGGAGCCCACAAACAATGTGATTTTTTTTATTATTTTTAATGAATTTTTAAAAAAAAATTCGACATGGGCTTCGCCCATCGAGCACCAGAGCATTTTACTGCTCAATTCATCCCAAGTAATCAGATGACTCCAGTGTCGGCCGATTACTTGTTCTGTGTCCCCCTGCATCCATTGCAGCGTGTACGGGCTGTGAGGTCAGCGGAGTTCAGTCCAGCACTGGAGTCAGCTGATCTGAACTCAGCTGAACTCCAGCCTGCACACGCTGCGATGGATGCAGGGGGACATAGAAAAAGTAAGATCTAAGTCACACGGCGAGAAAAACAGTGCGAGTGGAGTGCGATAAAACATCGCATTCCACTCGGACCAATATTAGCCTGTGTGTCAGTGCACATGAGTGATTATTTTCTCAGCCCTAATTGGATCGAGAAAACACATTCAAGTGTAGGTGGTGAGAGAAAATCGCACTGCACTTGCGGTACATCGGTGGACTACGGAGGAGAGGGAGAGAAATCCCTCCCACCCCTCCTCAGTGCTGGCCCACCCCTCGAGTGGCGGACCGCCCCCCACAGCTGAGGTCTGCTCGCACACCTCGTCGGACCTCAGTCGCAGGGACACACGCATGACACTCAGCTCTGCTGTACTGAGCGTGAGCAGAGTGTAATGCGAGGGGATCGCAGTAATCCCCGTGTGGCCCCAGCCTGATCGGCCGACACTTGAGTCAGCTGATCTGAACTCAGCTGAACTCCTGTACACACAGCCCGCACACGGTTACATGTGATCGGCAGCAGGCAGTGACTGCTGTTAAGGCTACATTCACATGACCGTTCCGTTTTTGCGGGCCACAAAAAATGGTCCTTTTTTTTCACGGATTCATCCTAGTGGCATCCGTGTGACATCTGCGTGCCTTCCGTTTTTTTTGCGGACCGCAAAAAACGGAAGCAGCAAGAAAGATAAATAGATGAGTAGATCTAGAGATGGATAGATAGATATAGAGACAGAGGGATGAATGAATGAATGAATGAATGAATGAATGAATAGAGGGCTGGATAGATAGATAGATAGATAGATAGATAGATAAGAAAGACATATATAATGTCCTACCCCCCTGCCTATTCTAAGTTGGCACCCTTTTGTGACTTTCATGTGGCACTAAGGTGCTTAGTCTTGTATTTAGCCAAAAAATAAATAAATAATAAAAAAAAATGACATGCGGTCCCCCCATCTTTTGTAGCCAGCTAGGGTAAAGCAAACGGCTGCAGCCTGCAAACCACAGCTGGCAGCTGCACCTTGGCTGGTAATCCAAAACAAAGGGCACCCCACGCTGTTATTTTAAATTAACTAAATAATTTAAAACAAAAAACACGGGGTCCCCTGAAATTGGATCACCAAGCAAGGTAAAGCGGACAGCTGTGGTCTGGTATTCTCAGACTAGGGAGGTTCACCGTTATTGGACACTCCCCAGCCTAAAAATAGCAGGCTGCAGCCGCCCCAGAAGTAGCGCATCCATTAGATATGCCAGTCCTGGTGCTTCGCACCAGCTCATCCCGTTGCCCTGGTGCGGTGGCAAACGGGGTAATATATGGGGTTAATACCAGATGTGTAATGTCACCTGGCATCAAGCCCTGGAGTTAGTGATGTCAGGCGTGTATCAGATACCCGACATCACCAACCCAGGCAGTAATAAAAAAAAAAATAGGCAACAAACACATTTTTATTTGAAAAAACACTCCCCAACACATTCCCTCTTTCACCAATTTATTAGAAAGAAAAAGAAATCCAGGTCTGGTGTAATACAAGGGGGTCCCACGATGATCCATACCATAGTCAATGTCCCAGTCAATGAAGTACAGAATGTTCCCTATTTGCTGGGAGAGCCGTGCAGTGACCTGAGTTAACATCAATAGTTCAGCCCAGGTCACTGCAGGGCATGACGAGTGCTGCTATCAGGAGGTTAGTGAGGTATATTACCTGCGATGATCGCTAAACTCCTGACAGCAGCGCTGTCACCGAGTTCAATGACCGCCGCCTTCAGAAACAAAGTATCGCGAGCGGACCGTGACATTACCACTAGTCACAGTCTCGGGTCGACAGCGAGAGGTGATGTGACAAGCGGCGGGCATAGAAGGCAGTGACGACCGCTGACGTCAGGAGGGCAGGACTTCATCACCGTAGGTAATGAACTTACTAACCTCCTGACGGTAGCGCTTGTCATCCCCGCGGCTGCTGACACTGCAGTGCGGGCCGCTGCTGACACTGCTGAGTGGGCAGCCGCGGGGCTGAGGCTGGAGCGGGACACTGACTGCACGGGCACCCAACGGAAGTCACATGGAAGTGCTTCCGTGTTGCTTCCGGGAATTTTGCGGACCCATTGACTTGTATTGAGTCACGGTTCGTTATTACGGAACAGAATAGGACATGTTCCATAATAACGGAGCGGACATACGGCATCCGATGTGTTTTTTTTTTTGTAGGATCGGATGCACATGGAGGTGCTACCGTGTACCATCCGATTCTACACAAAAGACATTGAAAAGATGGTCCTGTCCGTGGGGCCGCAAAAAACAGGAACTGACCAGGACAAACGGAACGGTCATGTAAATGAGCCCACCTGCAGCCATTGCAGCGTGTGCGGGCTGTGAGATCAGGAGTCAGCTGACTCCAGCGACGGCCGATAAATTCTGTGTCCCGCTGCAGAAGGATCCGGTAAAATAACGGTTGCATGCGCTGCACATTTAATCCACAGGATCCGGTCATATGCGGTTTGCGGATGATACGGACGACACACAGACTAGGCAAGAGGGAAAAAAGCAATCTCATCACCCCGTCACTTTTTTTTCCCCCAATTATTTTTTCACATGTTGCGCCGGCTAATAATCATAATTTCTGTACACACACACACTTACACACACTCACACACACTCACACTCACACACTTTCTTCCCCTGGTTGTGCAGAGCTGGGAGCTGCTGCTGTCTGTGTGATTTCTCTCAGTGCATCCACACAGGGAAGAGGCAGGGAGGAGGCTTTGGGTGGAGAGCTGAGGGGGGTGTTACACAGAGTGGGTGTGTTAGATAAGCTAGACACCGCCCTAGAGCCACAAAGAATTCTGGGACTTGTAGGAACTGAACACAGGAAGTAAGAGGAGAGATTAACCCCATCAGAGCTGGAGCCAGCAATGAGCATGTGTTGCTAGTGCACAATAAAAGGTAATTTTGCTGAAAAAACATAATAGATGTGTTGAGGGGCACATAGTAGCAAGATTTATCTGAAAAAAAATCAGTTTTGGTAACTGGACAACTTCTTTAATAAAATGAACAGCTACTTGAGTGACATGAGCAAAGGAGCATATATATGTATATAACTATATATTTATAGTTATCCCCTCCGTTAGAATTAGCATAAGTATTATACAAATGATTCACTTTGTGAATGACCTGTGTGAGGTCATACCCATATGACCTGGCTGGTATCCAGCTTTGGTGGCTGAGGCCCCGTCCCTTCTGGTCACTTGGGTATGACCTCACACAGGTCCTTCACAGACAAACCTGTAAGACTTTAATTTTTCAGAATCTGGGGCTCTTTGATGACTTTTTTGATCCCTGAGCAGGCGTTTTTACTGATACTATTTTGGGTTAGATACAATGTTTTGATTGACTCATTTATGAACGCAGAAATACTAAATGTGTATTTTTTTTATAATTGTTTTATTTGAAATTGGGCAAAAAGGGGATGATTTACATGTGTCTAATTTTTTTTTCAGATTCTTATAACTCATTTTTTTTTTACTGTATTTAACCCTTTTGCACCAGAGCCTGTTTTTGCTTTCGTGATTGGGCCAATATTTTCATTTCTGACAAGTGTCACTTTGATAGGTTATAACTCTAGAACGCTTCAACGGATTCCGGTGATTCTGAGATTGTTTCTTTTTTTGTGACATATTGTACTTCAGGATAGGCGTAAAATTAAGATGATATTTTGTGTTTATTTGTGAAAATATTGGAAATTTAGCGAAAATACTTGAAATGTTGCAATTTTCAAAATTTTTATTTTTATATCCTTAAACCAGAGAGTTAGGTCACATAAAATAATTAATAAATAACATTTCCTACATGTCTACTTTACATCAGCACAATTTCTCAAACATAACTTTTTTTTGTTAGGAAGTTAGAAGGTTTCAAAGTTCATCAGCAATTTCTTATTTTTCCAACAAAACCATTTTTTTAGGTGACAGGAAACACCCAAAAGTGACACCATTCTAAAAACTGCACACCTCACACTGCTCAAAACCACATCCAAGCAGTTTATTAACCCTTTAGATTTCATAGGAACCAAACCAATGTGGAAGGAAAAAATGGAAATTTTACTTTTTCCCACAAAAGTGTTACTTTAGCCTCATATTTTGCATTTTCACAAGGATATTAGGAAAAAAAATGCACCATACAATTTGTTGTGCGATTTCTTCCCAGTGTGCTGATACTTCATATGTGGTGGAAATCAATTGTTTGAGTGTATGTCAGGGCTCAGAAGGGAAGGAGCGCCATTTGAATCTTTGAAGGAGAAAAGAGAGGAGTGCACTACAACTGCATATATAAGAAAACAGGGTGCTGGAATGCAATGAGACATACAGTGCCTACAAGTAGTCTTCAACCCCCTGCAGATTTAGCAGGTTTGATAAGATGCAAATAAGTTAGAGCCTGCAAACTTCAAACAAGAGCAGGATTTATTAACAGATGCATAAATCTTACAAACCAACAAGTTATGTTGCTCAGTTAAATTTTAATAAATTTTCAACATAAAAGTGTGGGTCAATTATTATTCAACCCCTAGGTTTAATATTTTGTGGAATAACCCTTGTTTGCAATTACAGCTAATAATCGTCTTTTATAAGACCTGATCAGTCCGGCACAGGTCTCTGGAGTTATCTTGGCCCACTCCTCCATGCAGATCTTCTCCAAGTTATCTAGGTTCTTTGGGTGTGTCATGTGGACTTTAATCTTGAGCTCCTTCCACAAGTTTTCAATTGGGTTAAGGTCAGGAGACTGACTAGGCCACTGCAACACCTTGATTTTTTCCCTCTTGAACCAGGCCTTGGTTTTCTTGGCTGTGTGCTTTGGGTCGTTGTCTTTTTGGAAGATGAAATGATGACCCATCTTAAGATCCTTGATGGAGGAGCGGAGGTTCTTGGCCAAAATCTCCAGGTAGGCCGTGCTATCCATCTTCCCATGGATGCGGACCAGATGGCCAGACCCCTTGGCTGAGAAACAGCCCCACAGCATGATGCTGCCACCACCATGCTTGACTGTAGGGATGGTATTCTTGGGGACGTATGCAGTGCCATCCAGTCTCCAAACGTCACGTGTATGGTTGGCACCAAAGATCTCGATCTTGGTCTCATCAGACCAGAGAACCTTGAACCAGTCTGTCTCAGAGTCCTCCAAGTGATCATGAGTAAACTGTAGACGAGCCTTGACATGACGCTTTGAAAGTAAAGGTACCTTACGGGCTCATCTGGAACGGAGACCATTGCGGTGGAGTACGTTACTTATGGTATTGACTGAAACCAATGTCCCCACTGCCATGAGATCTTCCCAGAGCTCCTTCCTTGTTGTCCTTGGGTTAGCCTTGACTCTTCGGACAAGCCTGGCCTCGGCACGGGTGGAAACTTTCAAAGGCTGTCCAGGCTGTGGAAGGCTAACAGTAGTTCCATAAGCCTTCCACTTCCGGATGATGCTCCCAACAGTGGAGACAGGTAGGCCCAACTCCTTGGAAAGGGTTTTTGTGAGGTAAATCCGGAGATATGACGATAAATCATGATATTCAAGTTATGTCAGGAAGCCCTCTCCTGGTGTCACCCCCCCTTTCCTTCACACAACTCCTTCAATCAGAAAATTTACCACAGGGATAAACGGTTTGTTTAGCAGATAGGTGTCAAAGGAACTGGTCTGTGTTCCACTTACACCTCCATGGCCATCTCCTGTGATATGGAGATTAGATGATGTGGGAACAATGGACACAGGATGACTCCCTGCCGTGACTCTGTGGTAGGGGCTGCTATCTAATTAGCAAGCTTGGAAGTATCCAGACAGAACGACTCCAGGAAAATATGGTTCATATCTCGCAAGCCATATTTCCGATAAATATGGCAACCATAAAAATGGTGTCTCTGCATGCGGACGATGCTGGCACACCTTTTTTATGGGAGTAGGACATTGGGAAGTACCCCAGGCGTGATATCCGCCAATGGGGAACTAGTAGACAAGTCATGAGTCCTCTCGTTCTGTAGCTAAATTCATAACTGTCACAATGAGAGCGTTGGCGTCCGCCTACGACGCTCCCAGGCAAAGTTATGGCCCATATTCCATGTTGTGGATATTGTCCATAACTCCAGCCAGGGGTGGAGCAGTGCTCCCTCTGAGGTCACTAAGGTAGGAGGGGACCTGGATTTGCCCAGGTTGATAACCCTACTTCGGCCATTTTCCAGTGTTCTTTCGCTGGGGGTCACGTGTAGGAAACATCTGTGGGAAGGATCCTAGAAACCTGGTCTACAGCGCCCCCCTGTGGCCAGACGCACAAGGTAACTGCTGGAACTGTGTATGCCTGTTTGTAAACCATGCTTTGTCTGTAACTGTACTCTGACATATGTATATTCTGTAGATTCCCTATTGTATATATTGTAGTTCTAGTGTGCTTTAGGCTGATTAAATTATATAATTAATCTTGGGCTGTTCTGTTATCTCGCTCTTGAATCCCACGTCTGTGTGTTCGGCTAATAGTTACCGTGAAGCGGTTGGTGGCAGCGAGTTGTGCCAAGGATTATTGTGGGGAGGCCAGTGAGATTCGGGGAGGTTTTATATATTCCGCCCGCGGAGGTCGGGGGAATATATACCCTACTCTCACCGGGGACCCTTCAATAATCGGCATAAGTAGTATAGCGGCCTCCTTGCTTATTGTCGGGCAATTCCATAATTGGCCTGACTATAAGAGGGGCGCTAGAGAGCGCGTCACGTGCTCTGTCTGTCGGTCGGGAGGTATAAAGGAGGGGCGACCCCCCACTTGTTACCCCCCGATTGTGACGTACTGGTAGCCAGCGCGGGGGATTTCTGAGTGACCCCCCCGGTGGTTCGTGACATATTGGTGGCAGCGGTGGGATCGAGATAATAGTGTGTGTGAGTGTGAGACCCATACTCCCAGACACTAAAGACTGCCTGCAGCAGCTGTGGCTGCTGGGGTCTTCAGACCAGACCAACACTAGAGTGTCAGAGTGCAGGTACTGTAAGGTGTGTGGAGGCATCAGGTGGCAGTTCTGTGTCAGTGACCAAAGTCTGCAACAATGGCTGAGAGCACCAGGAGCAAAGCCAAAGGAATGGCCGATGCTCAGGCCAGAGACGATGAGGAGGTTGTCCACGAGCCCTCCAAGAGCCCGACGCCAGAGAACAGCTCTGCAGAGGACATTGCACAACCTGGCAATGCTGGACAAGATGAGGAGGAGCTCGCCCAAGGGTCCTCAACGAGCCAGATGCCAGTCCTCCGCTCTGAAATGGACAGTGAATCACCTGGCTCTGCAGCGTGCCGCAGATCACCACTTGCCAATCCCTCCGGCCTGAGAGGTGCAGAGGCCCTCCTTCAAGCTGCCTTGGCCAGGCTTATGGCTGGAGACCGGGATACCTACGAGATACTCATGGCCGAGCGTGAGCGACAGGCAGCGCGTGACGCTGAGGCTGCGGAGCGGCAAGCAGTGCGTGAGGCTGCGGAGCGGCAAGCAGCACGTGAAGAGCGACAGCAACAGGCAGAGCGTGACCACCAGCTGCAGCTAGCTCAGCTCCGGCCCTCATCAGCCACACGTGACCTTCAAGACACCAAACTTCCAAAGGTCCGTGTTGAGGACTTCCCAGTGCTGGAGAAGGATGGAGACTTGGACTCGTTCCTGACTGCTTTTGAACGGACTTGCCTGCAGCACCATCTGGACAAGGATCAGTGGGCCAAATACCTGACCCCCCGTCTAAGGGGTAAGGCCCTGGATATCCTTGGGGACTTGCCTGCTGAGGCAGATCAGGGCTACGACACCATCAAGCGGGCCCTGATCCAACAGTACAACCTCACTCCGGAGTCCTACCGCAAGAAGTTCCGGACCCTGCAAAAGGGACCAAAGGACTCCTGGGCTGACCACCGGCGGGCACTTGCCCGAGCTGCCGACCACTGGACCCAAGGCCTGCAGCTTTCCACCGGACCGGAGATCCTGGACTTGTTCATCACGGAGCAACTCTTGTGGAACTGCCCTGAGGATCTCCGCCAGTTCATCCGAGACCAGAAGCCAAAGGGGTCCACGGCTACAGCTGCCCTGGCCGATGACTACACCAACAATCGGGCTCCTGAGGCCAGGAGAGCAGCCACCAGCAGCACCTGGAGAGGGGGTAAGATGAATTCTACGACTGCCCCACCTGCCCCTAGACTGCAGGGGGTGTCCCCCTCAACTCCCCTCTCCAGGCCCGTGGCAGAGCCAAGACGGTGCCACCAGTGCAACCTACCTGGACACTTCAAGGCCATGTGCCCTCAGCGTCCCAAGGCCCCGGCTCCGTCCCCGTCCCAAGGGCCGCCCAAGGTGTATTGTGTGGGTGGGGGTGGTGGTAGGTCCCTGGACAGCTTCCAACCTGTCACCGTCGGCCGGTCTGTGACCATAGGACTGCGAGACAGCGCCTCGGAGGTGACTCTGGTGCGGCCTGAGATGGTGTCCCCCCAAGACTTGATACCTGGAAAAACCCTCGCTGTCTCCGGGATTGGAGGCATTGACCCGGCGCTGCCTGTTGCTGGCATTTATGTGGACTGGGGCGCAGGGCGAGGGGTGAGGGAGGTGGGGGTAACTGATCGGATCCCCGCAAATGTGCTACTTGGGACAGATTTGGGGCAGATAACCTCCCAGTTTGGGCCCCCCCCAAGGGCTGAACCTTCAGCCAGTACTGACGTGCCTCCGGACAATGTTAATGTGTTATCTATGAATGATGTGAGAGAGGAGGGAGTGAACTCTGATTTTTCTGCTTGCATAGACACCATAGACACACACTCAGCTGCAGCTGTGACAGGGGAGGGGGTCAGAGAAAGGTGTGACAATGCCTCTACAAGTAATCAGCCTGTGAGCTGGGATCTGTTGCCCTCTGCAGGGATAAGCAGAGAGGAGGGTGCTGCAGGGGGAGGACCAGTGTGTGGGGTGGGGGCTACCACAGCAAATGTGGGGTCCCCAGAGATTTCACAGCGGGGTTCTGTTGCTGCAGGAGGGGAACAGGCAGGTGAGATTGGGGCCGGTCCCGGAGCGGAAGTGCTCCCAGGTAAGATCTCGGTACATGGTTCCCCCACAACCGGGGTGTCAGGAAGCCAGGTAGGTCTGCCTGAACCGGCGACTTGGTCAGGAACGGAGGAGGAGCAGGCACGACCCACGGTCGCAGCGGCTGTGGCCGCTGTCACCCGCAGTGGGAGTGCTGGAAGCCAAGGGGCCTCCCGGAGGTCCGATAGCTCTTCCCCTTCTGACCAAGTGGCAGCCGAGTCAGGTGGAGGCCAGGACACAGGTCCCGGGGTACTGACCGAAGATGTGACAGTCTCGTCGATTCTGGCCACATCTAGTCAGGGGTTTCAGGCAGCGTTAGAAGCTGACGACAGCCTGAAAGCTCTAAAAGGTGCAGGCGGCACAGCCTCCCTCGGACTCGGACCCGGAGCGAGTGGTCTGGGACCAAGGACGGCTGTACCGGGTCACGGTCCAGCAGGGTTCACCGGAGGCGTGGCCCAGGGACCGACAGTTGGTGGTACCCTATCCGTTCCGGACGGAGTTGTTGCGGATCGCACATGAGATTCCGATGGCCGGACACCTAGGGATCGCTAAGACCAAGGCCAGGTTAAACCAGCATTTCTACTGGCCAAAAATGGGGGCCGATGTGGTTGCCTACTGCCGTTCGTGTGAAACCTGTCAGAGAGTGGGGAAGGCGGGGCCACACCCCAAAGCCCCACTGGTATCTCTGCCAATCATCGATGAGCCTTTCAGGAGGGTGGCTGTGGATCTGGTCGGCCCGCTGGCCATCCCCAGCAGCTCCGGGAAACGCTTCATACTAACGGTAGTGGACTATGCCACCCGGTACCCAGAAGCAGTGGCCTTGTCGTCCATTCGGGCTGACAAGGTGGCCACCGCATTGCTGGAGATTTTCTCCCGAGTGGGTTTTCCCCAGGAAATGCTCACTGACCGGGGGACCCAATTCATGTCCCAGCTGATGGAGGCCCTCTGTAAGCAAGTCCAGGTGCGACATCTGGTGGCCAGCCCGTACCATCCACAGACTAATGGCCTGTGCGAGCGGTTTAATGGCACCTTAAAGCAGATGCTTAAGATGTTGGTCGACTCCCATGGGCGTGACTGGGAGCGGTATCTCCCACACCTGTTATTTGCTTACCGGGAGGTTCCACAGGCCTCAACAGGATTCTCACCGTTTGAGCTCCTGTACGGGCGACGTGTGCGGGGCCCCCTGGCTCTGGTGAAAGAGGCTTGGGAAGGGGATTTGGCCACCCCTGGAGTGTCGGTTATCGAGTATGTCATGCGCTTCCGGGACAAAATGCAGGCCTTGACGCAACTGGTACACGACAATATGGCTCAAGCCCAGGCCGATCAGAAGCGTTGGTACGACCAGAACGCTTGTGAGAGGACCTACCAAGTGGGTCAAAAGGTGTGGGTACTGGTCCCCGTACCACAGGACAAGCTTCAGGCAGCCTGGGAAGGCCCATACCTCGTGTACCAGCAGCTCAACCCTGTGACGTACCTGGTCACCCTGGACCCTGCCCGTGGAAGGCGGAAGCCCTTCCATGTGAACATGATGAAGGCACATCATGAGCGGGAGGCATGTGCGCTCCCCGTGTGCAACCTGCCCGAGGAGGGAGAAGCGGAAACCCTCTTGGATATGCTAGCCCAGGTTAGGGCAGGCGGATCCATTGAGGATGTGGAGGTTGGCCACCAGCTCTTGGAGGACCAACGGTCCCAGCTGTGGGCCACCCTACACCCCTTCCGGGGGTTGTTTACCAACCAGCCCGGAAGGACTAACTTGGCTGTCCATCACGTGGACACTGGGGATCATCCCCCGATCAGGCGTTCAGCATATCGGGTCTCCCTGGAGGTGCAGCAACACATGCGCCAGGAGATTGACGAGATGCTGAAGCTGGGGGTGATCCAGGCATCCAACAGCGCTTGGGCCTCGCCTGTAGTCCTCGTCCCTAAGAAGGACCGAACCACTCGGTTCTGCGTGGACTACAGGGGGCTCAATGCTGTCACAGTCGCCGATGCGTACCCAATGCCACGCATCGATGACCTGCTCGATCAGTTGGCCGGGGCTCAGTACCTGACCATCATGGATCTGAGCCGGGGATATTGGCAGATCCCCCTGACTCGCAAGGCCAGGGAACGCTCTGCCTTTATTACCCCATTTGGACTGTACGAGTCCACGGTGATGCCATTCGGGATGAGGAATGCCCCTGCCACTTTCCAGCGGATGGTCAACACCCTGCTCAAGGGACTTGAAGGGTACGCGGCCGCGTACCTGGATGACATTGCCGTCTTCAGTCCCACCTGGGAAGATCACCTAGAGCATCTAGCACAGGTGCTCAGGCGGATCCACCAGGCAGGTTTGACCATCAAGCCGGGAAAGTGTCAGCTGGCCATGAGCGAGGTCCAGTACCTCGGTCACCGGGTAGGCGGGAGAACACTGAAGCCCGAGGCTGAGAAAGTGGAAGCCATCGCATCCTGGCCCACCCCCAGGACCAAGAAGCAGGTGATGTCCTTCTTGGGGACCGCTGGGTACTATAGGAGGTTTGTTCCATGCTATAGTAGCCTGGCAAAGCCCTTGACGGACCTCACCAAGAAGAAGCTGCCCTCTGCAGTCGATTGGACAGTGGACTGCGAGACAGCCTTCCGGGCCCTAAAGGACGCCCTGTCCAGCCCGCCCGTGCTACAGGCAGCCGACTTCACGCGGCCGTTTGTAGTACAGACCGACGCCAGTGACTTCGGCCTCGGTGCGGTGCTCAGCCAGGTGGACTCTGCGAGCCAAGAGCACCCAGTCTTGTACCTGAGCAGGAAGCTGTTACCAAGGGAAGTGGCCTATTCCACGATGGAAAAGGAGTGCCTGGCCATAGTGTGGGCCCTGCAGCGTCTGCAACCCTATCTATACGGGCGCCACTTCATCGTGGAGACGGACCACAATCCCCTCAGCTGGTTGCACACCGTCTCTGGGACGAATGGGCGATTGTTGCGATGGAGCCTTGCGCTCCAGCAATACAACTTCACCATTCGCCACAAAAGGGGCCGGGACCACGGTAACGCAGACGGGCTGTCCCGACAAGGAGAGGTCGCGGACGGGCGCACGGGGGAACACCGGAGTGTGCTGCCCCCTAGCGCCCTCAAAAGGGGGGAGGTGTGAGGTAAATCCGGAGATATGACGATAAATCATGATATTCAAGTTATGTCAGGAAGCCCTCTCCTGGTGTCACCCCCCCTTTCCTTCACACAACTCCTTCAATCAGAAAATTTACCACAGGGATAAACGGTTTGTTTAGCAGATAGGTGTCAAAGGAACTGGTCTGTGTTCCACTTACACCTCCATGGCCATCTCCTGTGATATGGAGATTAGATGATGTGGGAACAATGGACACAGGATGACTCCCTGCCGTGACCCTGTGGTAGGGGCTGCTATCTAATTAGCAAGCTTGGAAGTATCCAGACAGAACGACTCCAGGAAAATATGGTTCATATCTCGCAAGCCATATTTCCGATAAATATGGCAACCATAAAAATGGTGTCTCTGCATGCGGACGATGCTGGCACACCTTTTTTATGGGAGTAGGACATTGGGAAGTACCCCAGGCGTGATATCCGCCAATGGGGAACTAGTAGACAAGTCATGAGTCCTCTCGTTCTGTAGCTAAATTCATAACTGTCACAATGAGAGCGTTGGCGTCCGCCTACGACGCTCCCAGGCAAAGTTATGGCCCATATTCCATGTTGTGGATATTGTCCATAACTCCAGCCAGGGGTGGAGCAGTGCTCCCTCTGAGGTCACTAAGGTAGGAGGGGACCTGGATTTGCCCAGGTTGATAACCCTACTTCGGCCATTTTCCAGTGTTCTTTCGCTGGGGGTCACGTGTAGGAAACATCTGTGGGAAGGATCCTAGAAACCTGGTCTACAGCGCCCCCCTGTGGCCAGACGCACAAGGTAACTGCTGGAACTGTGTATGCCTGTTTGTAAACCATGCTTTGTCTGTAACTGTACTCTGACATATGTATATTCTGTAGATTCCCTATTGTATATATTGTAGTTCTAGTGTGCTTTAGGCTGATTAAATTATATAATTAATCTTGGGCTGTTCTGTTATCTCGATCTTGAATCCCACGTCTGTGTGTTCGGCTAATAGTTACCGTGAAGCGGTTGGTGGCAGCGAGTTGTGCCAAGGATTATTGTGGGGAGGCCAGTGAGATTCGGGGAGGTTTTATATATTCCGCCCGCGGAGGTCGGGGGAATATATACCCTACTCTCACCGGGGACCCTTCAATAATCGGCATAAGTAGTATAGCGGCCTCCTTGCTTATTGTCGGGCAATTCCATAATTGGCCTGACTATAAGAGGGGCGCTAGAGAGCGCGTCACGTGCTCTGTCTGTCGGTCGGGAGGTATAAAGGAGGGGCGACCCCCCACTTGTTACCCCCCGATTGTGACGTACTGGTAGCCAGCGCGGGGGATTTCTGAGTGACCCCCCCGGTGGTTCGTGACAGTTTTGTACCCCTTGCCAGCCTTGTGACCCTCCACGATCTTGTCTCTGATGGCCTTGGAATGCTCCTTTGTCTTTCCCATGTTGACCAAGTATGAGTGCTGTTCACAAGTTTGGGGAGGGTCTTAATTAGTCAAAAAAGGATGGAAAAAGAGATAATTAATCCAAACATGTGAAGCTCATTGTTCTTTGTGCCTGAAATACTTCTTAATACTTTAGGGGAACCAAACAGAATTCTTGTGGTTTGAGGGGTTGAATAATAAATGACCCTCTGAATAAATTTTTCACAATTTAAAAAAAAAAAAAAAAGAAATAACATTCTTTTTTGCTGCAGTTCATTTCACACTTCCAGGCTGATCTACAGTCCAAATGTCACAATGCCAAGTTAATTCCGAATGTGTAAACCTGCTAAATCTGCAGGGGGTTGAATACTACTTGTAGGCACTGTAATACTGACACACAACGAGAAGTAGCCGTGGGGCGAACCAACGATGACCTGGTCAAAGCCAGAGAACTATATATTCTTACAGAAATATTAGAAAAGCTAATCTGCCTCGGAGCAGTCCCCAAAGATATAGATAACCCCTCACATGTAAAGACTATAGTGATATAAGAAAACACAATACATAGCTAGAGAACAGATTCAGCAAAGATTAGGTCCAAACTATCTGCATAGGAAAGAGCACTGACTGCGGCCGTAAAAACCCTAGTAAATACAGGCACAACTGATATGGAAAAATACTGAGCCTATACAAGCTCTCCCCCACTATATTAGTACTCTGGTGTTACTGGGATCCAAGAAAAACACGGATAAAGAGGAGGAACTGAATTTTGTACCAAGCATGACAAAACACAATACATAGCAGAACATGGAGCAAGGTACACAGATACTCCCATCAGGGAATGATCCAACTCCACTAAGAACTCCACACATGCAAAATAACAAAAAAGTGGAAACCATAAGCAGAAGTACAAAGACCAACTTATCTGAGAGGAGTTCTGGTAGACACAGAGAAAAGGGCTGGTTTCAGAATGTCCTTAGCACACAGGAGATACATTGAGCACTGGCAAGGAACAGGTGGAACTACACAGTTATATAGGCCCAATCCGAATTGCCTGATTTGGCAATCCTCAGTTGGCTGGTTCCCATTCAGCAAGTCAACTGCACTACCAGCACTGACCACAAGAGGGAGCCCCAAACTGGAATTTAATTCAAATGTATTCACAACAGCGGCCTATGCCATAAACAAAAGCAAATCTTTTATCAAATGTTAAGTTGAGCTATATACACCTGGTGTGATTTCTGTATGGGCTGTATACACCTGGTGTGATTTCTGTATGGGCTGTATACACCTGGTATGATTTCTGTATGGGCTGTATACACCTGGTATGATTTCTGTATGGGCTGTATACACCTGGTATGATTTCTGTATGGGCTGTATACACCTGGTATGATTTCTGTATGGGCTGTATACACCTGGTATGATTTCTGTATGAGCTGTATACACCTGGTATGATTTCTGTATGGGCTGTATATACCTGGTGTGATATCTGTATGGGCTGTGTACACCTGGTATGATTTTTGAATGGGCTGTATACACCTGGTGTGATTTCTGTATGGGCTGTATACACCTGGTATGATTTTTCTATGGGCGACGTTGCCTATTATGAATGTTTGTGCATTTTGGGGGTGATAGATTTCCTTTTAATCGTAAAAATGTCACTATACGAACAAAGATTTTACTCCTGCATCAGGTGATTGACAGCTTGTTGAGGTAGACCGATAATCTGCAGCAGTGTAAACGCACCTTAAAGAGAGACTTAATGTTACAGAAATTATTTTACAGTTAGGTCCAGAAATATTTGGACAGTGACACAAGTTTTGTTATTTTAGCTGTTTACAAAAACATGTTCAGAAATACAATTATATATATAATATGGGCTGAAAGTGCACACTCCCAGCTGCAATATGAGAGTTTTCGCATCCAAATCGGAGAAAGGGTTTAGGAATCATAGCTCTGTAATGCATAGCCTCCTCTTTTTCAAGGGACCAAAAGTAATTGGACAAGGGACTCTAAGGGCTGCAATTAACTCTGAAGGCGTCTCCCTCATTAACCTGTAATCAATGAAGTAGTTAAAAGGTCTGGGGTTGATTACAGGTGTGTGGTTTTGCATTTGGAAGCTGTTGCTGTGACCAGACAACATGTGCTCTAAGGAACTCTCAATTGAGGTGAAGCAGAACATCCTGAGGCTGAAAAAAAAGAAAAAATCCACCAGAGAGATAGCAGACATGCTTGGAGTAGCAAAATCAACAGTCGGTTACATTCTGAGAAAAAAGGAATTGACTGGTGAGCTTGGGAACTCAAAAAGGCCTGGGCGTCCACGGATGACAACAGTGGTGGATGATCGCCGCATACTTTCTTTGGTGAAGAAGAACCCGTTCACAACATCAACTGAAGTCCAGAACACTCTCAGTGAAGTAGGTGTATCTGTCTCTAAGTCAACAGTAAAGAGAAGACTCCATTAAAGTAAATACAAAGGGTTCACATCTAGATGCAAACCATTCATCAATTCCAAAAATAGACAGGCCAGAGTTAAATTTGCTGAAAAACACCTCATGAAGCCAGCTCAGTTCTGGAAAAGTATTCTATGGACAGATGAGACCAAGATCAACCTGTACCAGAATGATGGGAAGAAAAAAGTTTGGAGAAGAAAGGGAACGGCACATGATCCAAGGCACACCACATCCTCTGTAAAACATGGTGGAGGCAATGTGATGGCATGGGCATGCATGGCTTTCAATGGCACTGGGTCACTTGTGTTTATTGATGACATAACAGCAGACAAGAGTAGCCGGATGAATTCTGAAGTGTACCGGGATATACTTTCAGCCCAGATTCAGCCAAATGCCGCAAAGTTGATCGGACGGCGCTTCATAGTACAGATGGACAATGACCCCAAGCATACAGCCAAAGCTACCCAGGAGTTCATGAGTGCAAAAAAGTGGAACATTCTGCAATGGCCAAGTCAATCACCAGATCTTAACCCAATTGAGCATGCATTTCACTTGCTCAAATCCAGACTTAAGACGGAAAGACCCACAAACAAGCAAGACCTGAAGGCTGCGGCTGTAAAGGCCTGGCAAAGCATTAAGAAGGAGGAAACCCAGCGTTTGGTGATGTCCATGGGTTCCAGACTTAAGGCAGTGATTGCCTCCAAAGGATTCGCAACAAAATATTGAAAATAAAAATATTTTGTTTGGGTTTGGTTTATTTGTCCAATTACTTTTGACCTCCTAAAATGTGGAGTGTTTGTAAAGAAATATGTACAATTCCTACAATTTCTATCAGATATTTTTGTTCAAACCTTCAAATTAAACGTTACAATCTGCACTTGAATTCTGTTGTAGAGGTTTCATTTCAAATCCAATGTGGTGGCATGCAGAGCCCAACTCGCGAAAATTGTGTCACTGTCCAAATATTTCTGGACCTAACTGTATATATTTTAGGGTAATTAATTGTGAGCAGATCTAAGGGGAACCCAGTCCCCAGTCCTCCACCAATTGCTCCAAAGACCTATTAGAGAAGTGCAGTAGAGCAGACAGAGCAGCGCGGATTCAGTAGAAAGTCAGAGTCCTGTCTCCTGAGCGATGCACATCACCTATGAGGGTCTCAGGACACATTACTGCACCAGTCTGCTAAAAATTATTGGACCTTTTCGATGGCACTTCTCTTGAAAATCCTAGACCATGGTGCATGCTGGGATACTCGAATGAAGCATTATCATGGAGCAGAGGCTGCAGTCACTGCCGCAACCTCTGCCCCTCCTTGAAATGAAGCGTCATCGGTGACACTTGTTTCTGGGGCTGGGCTAGTCTCCATGCACTGTGCTATGTGCGTAATGACACCACACGCTTTATTGCTGGCTCATATCAGCCATAACAAGCTGGCACCAATGTCACAATACCTGGCACGCGAAGAGCAGTGACACTGCTCTGGACAGAGCACATCATGCAGGCACTAGCCCAGCCTCTGAAATGAGCATCACTGATGGTGCTTCATTTCAGGGAGGGGTCAGAAGCTGTGGCAGTGACTGCAGCCTCAGCCCCATGATGACATCTTGTTTGAGTCTCCCAGCATGCACCAAGCACTGGGATTCTCAAACAAAACGTCATCAAAAAGGAAGTAGAGGGGAAAAAAAGATAGAATAACAGTTAGATGGTGTAGCTAGGGAAGGATAGGAAATTATTAATGCAAGTACATTAAAAAAAAAAATTACATTTTGGCACTAAATAGGGATTAAGAATGAAAATTACTTTGCCTTCAGACCAAACCTTTAACTAAATGTTTACTAGTGCTGCTACCAGCAACTAATCAGTACTGTGGTACCTGTATGGTCCATAGTTTGAGGATAGCTGGTAACAACAATTTCAATCATCTCCTTACCATTGTTAAGGTATACAAGTTTATATGATAGGGGCTAACCTGACATTGAAAGTGATCGCTGTATAACGTTGGTGATGTGTCATGTATTGACGGTTGTTCTCAGGCTGTATTTCTGTACTGACAATTGTTCTGGTGATGGTCATGTACTGACAGGGATTCTGGGTCGGTATTTCTGTACTGATTGTTCTGGTGATGTAGGCATGTACTGATGGTTGTTCTTGTGATGTAGTTATGTACTGATGATGGACTTGGTACTGTACTTGCGTACTGATGGTGGTTGTGTTGAATTATCAATGTAGATGTTATAATCAAGTATCATGTCTAATAAATTAAAGATTACATGTTCATTGTGCCAGTCTGAGAATACAGCCATTTGAATTAGGCCACATTTCTCAGCTTTACAAGTGTTTAACTAATACCTCCATACATATAGACAGCTGTCTGATCATTCGGCCAGCAGCTATCTTGCAAGACTCTCCATTACACTGGGGTCACATCAGCATATGGCATCCTATACGAGAGTATCGGATGCGATCTGCTAACGTCCTTCGGCTCATGCTCTGCTGCAATTTTGCGATCGGATCACAGCTTCGGAGGAGAGGGAGAGAATGAGCTTTGCATCTCCTACATTGTTCGCTGATGCGTATATCGCACTGCACTCGGATATTTCACTTGCACTCATAGACTTGTATGGATGCGAGTGATCCCAGACTCGCAGACAATCACAGCATGCTGTTTTTTTCTCTCAGTCCGAATACGGCTGAGGAAAATCTCGCAGATCTGAGCTGCAGCATTGTCTTACATGGGGCCGAGTGCAATGCAAGATTTTCTCTCATTGCACCAGTGTGAACGTACTCTTTTAAAGGATTGCTCTTTTTGTCGAGCACTCCTGTGTTCTCTATAAGAAAGCCGCTGCCAGACATCTCTGGAGGTTTATCATTTAGAGAATAGCAGGATCTTTAGTCCTAAATCTGACATGTTGGATCCTTATCTCCGTAGACATCAGTCAGAGGCAGCCATACACATTAGACTATGGACCGAATCTGTTGATATTGGCAGATTCTGACAACTTTAGGGTGCGTGCCCACGATCAGTATTTTCAGCGTTTTGAACGCAGCATGCTTTAGCTGTGTCCAAAACGCTGCGGTGTACAGTACAAACATAGTGGATGGGATTTCTAGAAATCCCGTGCGCACTATGCTTCTTTTTTTCCAAGGCAAACACTGACCCGCGGAGCGTCTTTCCAGACCGCAGCATGTTACTTGTTTGCTGCCGAATCGCATGTGTCCAACGTAGGGAGAACACAAGCAGGAGACTGAAGCGCACTGAACCCGGACCGTGGCCACAGTCAGCTGCAGTTTCCTGTGTTCTCCTGCAGAGGAGACATGTGGCCCCGTTCTGAATGCGAGTCCTGATCGTGGGCACATACCCTAAAGGCCACTTTACACACAGAGATAATTCTGCGGCAGATCTGTGGTTGCAGTGAAATTGTGGACAATCAGTGCCAGGTTTGTGGCTGTGTACAAATGGAACAATATGTTCATGCTTTCACTGCAACCACAGATCTGCCAAAGATTTATCTCTGTGTGTAAAGTGGACTTTAGTCTGTGTATGGGAGGACTTACCTACTATTTAAAGGGTAAGGGCACACGATGTCTTCTAGACATCTGCGAATGCCATGGGTTTTTCAGGCAGAAGACGCTTCAGGACACACCGGTGTCTTTTGTGCTAAAGCAACCTTTTTTGCTTCTTTTCTGACATCTTTTGGGGACCGTTTTGTAATTAAATTCTATTATATAAACCAGTGAGCGCCTTAGGCTATGTGTCCACGCTGCGGAAAATGCGCGGATTTTGCCGCGGATTTCTCGCGGAAAAGCCGCGGATTTCCCGAAAATCTGCAGCACCGGCACTTCCCAGCCATTTCTATGGCATTTTGGAAATGCTGTGCCCATGCTGCGGATTTTTCCGCAGCGGATTTCGTGCGGATTTTGGTCCGGAAAAATCTGCAACATGTCAATTATTGTTGCGGATTTTCATCCGGATTTTGGCTTTAAAATTGGGAGAAAAAAAAAAAAATCCGCACCAAATCCGCACCTTTGAAAAGGTGCGGATTTTGTGGTAAAGCTGCGGATTTTGATAAACTTAAACAATGAAAGGGCACCACCCGTTGGGATCTCCTGATATATAAAAGTAACATGCACAAGAAAGGAGAAGATATATAAAAAAATTGGGATCACCAACACAATGTTAGTATTATAGAAAAATATTTTTATTTATTTAGTGCTGAAAAAATTCTGTGTGGACAGATCATGGCCCCAGGGAACAAGGGCACATGGACAGACAATTTAAAAACATTTAAAAAGCCAATGATGGCATGATTCCCCAGCACGCCAACCTCCTATATACAGATATAGTATTTATACAAATGTATAGACATATGAGGTACCTCAGATGATGAATAATTAACCCTCTATGCAATAGAGTTCGTACATATGGACCCACTGGTGTGTAGGTAAAGTGCTTCACAGGGTCATGGAAAGGAAGGGGGGTTGATGCGGCAATTATAGAGCACACATAACACCATATATGTCATATAGTCATTAATGAAAAGATGTATACACAATCTGCCCAGAAGACAATGAACAGTGAGCCCCACACTGGGTACCCGCAATGCCAGGTCAGGATAGAGATGTACAAATCCACACATGTGATTTGCTGTATATCATGAAGCAGCAGATACCGTACTTTATGTATCATGCCCGGGGTAACTTAGATGTGAATACAAATATCTAAGTCATCTAGCAAAGAAAAAGTCAATAGTTATGCCAAAGTGAATAAGAGCAATGACCCCAGATGCCAGTGCACAGTCAGCAATATAAGCCAAGAAGATACAGACCCTGGTAGTAACAAGGCAACCTGTCATTAAACATACTCACACCTGGTATAGCGCAATAATACCCAGGGGAGGGAGGGAAGAGAGGTACAATGAGAGGAGGCAAGGGGCGTGCGACCCCACGCGTATCGCCACAGGCGTCTGGCTTCCTCAGGGGAGAGAGAGTGTGCAGTGAATGTCAACAAAGTGCCCTATATAAATATAAAAATAATTGGAAAGTGATTACTCACCAGCCCATGTATCATAGAACGCTATAAGAATCTTAAACGCAGACACAAAGAAAAGGGGGGGGGGGGTAAAAAAAAAGCTTAACAAGAATAAAAAGAATAAGAAGATATGGGTTTTATTCTTGTTAAGCTTTTTTTGACCTTGCTTACAACCCTTGTTCTACGAATGTATGGATTAACTCTCCATACATTACAGATATATGGACCAACATTATGTATCTTGAGACCCAGATATAAATCCTGTACAATATGATTCAATTGTTTGTGATGAGGTGCCTTAAGGGGTTAAATTCATTTTTTTACCCCCCCTTTTTCTTTGTGTCTGCGCTTAAGATTCTTATAAACTGGCTATACTTGGTATTATATATACATTTAAGTGTTCGCCTGATTGTAAGTCTATGATTAAAAGTTGCTGAAACTGCCTTCAATACTGCAGCGTTCAGCAAACAGACTGTGGCTTGCACTTACATTACTTTTACTCAGGTGTAATTCACAAAAGCAGCTACTCTATTTGAGTAGCGCTGGGTATACCCGCGCATGCGCAGTAAGATGTTAAGGCAGGTCTCTGGTGATCATGTGACTGATCCAAGATGGCGGCCGCCATCGCTAGCGTTCTATGATACATGGGCTGGTGAGTAATCACTTTCCAATTATTTTTATATTTATATAGGGCACTTTGTTGACATTCACTGCACACTCTCTCTCCCCTGAGGAAGCCAGACGCCTGTGGCGATACGCGTGGGGTCGCACGCCCCTTGCCTCCTCTCATTGTACCTCTCTTCCCTCCCTCCCCTGGGTATTATTGCGCTATACCAGGTGTGAGTATGTTTAATGACAGGTTGCCTTGTTACTACCAGGGTCTATATCTTCTTGGCTTATATTGCTGACTGTGCACTGGCATCTGGGGTCATTGCTCTTATTCACTTTGGCATAACTATTGACTTTTTCTTTGCTAGATGACTTAGATATTTGTATTCACATCTAAGTTACCCCGGGCATGATACATAAAGTACGGTATCTGCTGCTTCATGATATACAGCAAATCACGTGTGGATTTGTACATCTCTATCCTGACCTGGCATTGCGGGTACCCAGTGTGGGGCTCACTGTTCATTGTCTTCTGGGCAGATTGTGTATACATCTTTTCATTAATGACTATATGACGTATATGGTGTTATGTGTGCTCTATAATTGCCGCATCAACCCCCCTTCCTTTCCATGACCCTGTGAAGCACTTTACCTACACACCAGTGGGTCCATATGTACGAACTCTATTGCATAGAGGGTTAATTATTCATCATCTGAGGTACCTCATATGTCTATACATTTGTATAAATACTATATCTGTATATAGGAGGTTGGCGTGCTGGGGAATCATGCCATCATTGGCTTTTTAAATGTTTTTAAATTGTTTGTCCATGTGCCCTTGTTCCCTGGGGCCATGATCTGTCCACACAGAATTTTTTCAGCACTAAATAAATAAAAATATTTTTCTATAATACTAACATTGTGTTGGTGATCCCAATTTTTTGATATATCTTCTCCTTTCTTGTGAAAGCTGCGGATTTTGATGCAGAAAAATCCGCAGCTACATTCTCTCGTGGACACATAGCATTACAAGCAGAAGTCGCCTGAGGAATGATCGGGTCACTTCATTCAACCGCTTCACATTTTTGGAAACCTGAAGCGGTTAATAGAAGCTCAAAAGACTGAACACAGCACATCATCATCATCACATCATGTCTACACTGCAGGGTATATAGCCAGGCTTTTTAGAGTTTATTTAGCACAGTTTCAGGCGCATAACATAGCAGATCTACCTGAAATAGATGTCGTGTCCACGTACCCTTAGTCTGACCAGTAGGGGGCGTTACAACTTAAAGTACCTAGGGCAGCATGAATGCCAAATACGGACCTATGGCTAGATGCCTGTCCCCATATAAAGTCTATGAGGACCAGAATCCAGCACAAAGGGGTAGGAGCAAGCACTTCATACTTACCGAATCACCGGGGTGGATGTCACACTGATCCCGCTACCACTCATTACCTCAATTTAATATGCTTTGCTTCCCCAGCCCACCGGCGTCTGTGATTGGTTGAAGTCAGATGAGGCCCCGCCCTGAGTGACAGCATGTCTGACTACAACCAATCACAGACGCCGATGGGCAGGTCTATAGCATACAGTAAAATAAATAAAATTGGTGCAGGATGCCCCTATATTATGATACCCAGCACAAATAAAGACTGACAGCTGGGCGCTGGTATTCTCAGGCTGGGGATACCCATGGTAATTGCGCGCCCTTCCAACCTTAAAATATCAGCCTGCAGCCACCCGGAATTGCCGTATCCATTAGATGTGACAGTCCCGGCACTTTACAAGGCTCTTCTCGATTGCCCTGGTGCGGAGGCAATCTGGGTACCGTATTTTTCGCTTTATAAGACGCACCTGATTATAAGATGCACCCCCAAATTTGGTAAAGGAATAGAGAATTTTTTAATAAATGGGGTCCATCTTATAATGCCAGTGTCCGTCTAACAAATCATATAGGGTATAAGTCCCTCATAGCCCCCATCATAAAATTAGCCCCCTTAGGCCCCTTTCACATGTCAGTGATTCTGGGATGTTTGTGCTTTTTTTTAAACGTACCAGAATCACTGACATACGCAGACCCATTATAATGAATGGGTCTGCTCACACGTCAGTGATTTTTCACTGCAGTGTCTCCGTGCGGCGTACCCGCGTGTGCGTGATTGCCGCACGGAGACATGTCCATTTTTTTCTGGCATCACTGATGTTCCACGGACCACGCAGTGGTGTGGTCCGTGAAACACATGCCAGAAAAAAACGTGCTTTTAAAATAAAAAACATTTTAACTCACCCGGCGTCCAGCGATGTCCTCTGCAGCCCGTGCAGCTTGCTGCTTCTGAGCCGGCTCATTATTGTCGCGCATATTCATTATGCGCGACACAGCCGACCCGGAAGCAGCTGCTGCGGGGGTCACCGCCGGCCGGATGCTGCACCGTGGGAGCGATCAGCACCATGGACAGCGGGAGCGCGCACAGGTGAGTTGTTTTCTAAGTGCAATCACGGGCCACGGAGAACGGAGCCCGGATTGCACTTAGACAACCCACGTGTGCCGTGAATCACGGCAAACGCAGGGACATGTGCGTGTTTTACACGCCAGTGAAAAACGTCACTGTTTTTCACTGACGTGTGAAACGGGCCTTAATCTGCATATGGCCACCTTATATTGAATATAGCCCCCTTGTGCTGCCACATGTCCCCAATGACTGGCACACGGCCCCCTGTGGCTGGCACACAGCCCACTGTGTTAAATGTGGCCCCCATGCTGCTGCTTTTAGTAAAATAAACTCTTTCCTTACCTTCTGCAGCGCTGTCCTTCCTTGTGTCTCCCTCCGTGCGGTTGAGCTCCGGCCTCCTGCACTTCCTGGTTCTCGGTGCCGGTCATGTGATCAGCACAGCAGAGTGATATCATCTCTGCGTGCCTGATCACAGCAGCAGGAGACCGGTAGATCAGCGCTGGAGGAGGTGAGTAAAGAGTGTTTTATTTTACTATGTGCAGCAGCATGGGGGCCATATCTAACACAGGGGGGCATGTGCCATCAAAGGGGGGGCGCAGGCACATGTAATATGTACCGCTGCCCCAGCCCGTCACTGCGGTGCGGCTTCAGCACCACGGTGATGGACAGCGGCAGTGCATATTATATGAGCGGGAGCAGGAGATCTAACACTGCCACCCGCAGCTTTCACCTGCCCCCAGCAGCGCTCCAGAGCTGCCCCCACCTCCCCTGGACCCTGCACTGTAGTAATAATAATTATATATATAGATATATATATATATATATACACACACACACACACATCCCCCCCCCGTATATTTGGATTATAAGACGCACCCCCTACTTTACCCCAAAATTTTGGGGAACAAAAGTGTGTCTTATAAAGCGAAAAATACGGTAATTAGGAGCTAATGGCAGCCCACATCTGCCAGTAAGCCCTAGATTAGTTATGGGAGGCATCTATGATACCCCCATCACTAATCTGCAAGTGAAAAGGAATAAACACAAACACCGAAACATTCCTTTATTTGGAACCCTCTTTCACCGCTTTATTAACCCCAGAAACACCCCTGCAGGTCCGATGTAAACCCACAACGCTTCCAGTCCTGCTACATCTGAAGGTCACAGTGAGCATCAAAGAACATGACTGCCGTTGTGAGGTTCAAGGAGAGACTGAGTGAGACACGTGATCAGCGGTGACGTCACTTATTTTAGCTGCGGTCACAGCTGGAGTCCTCCACCTGTGACTGCAAATCACCTGAGTGATGTCACTGCTGATCGTGCTACTCACTTCAGTTGCTGCCTGGAGCTGACAGTGGGCAGTCATGTTCTACGGCACTTGCTGTGAGCTTCAGATGTTGCAGTGCTGGAAGCGTCATGGGACCTAGTGTGGATTACATCTGACTTGCGGGAGTGTTTTTGGGGTTAAAAAAGTGGGGAATGAGGATGCTTTTTTGTCTGTTATTTAAAATAAAGGATTTTTTAGATGTTTGCTTTTTATTTCACTTACAGATTAGTGATGTGTGTGATGTGATGTCTCAGACACCTGCATTACTAATCTAGGACTTGGTGGCTACTAATCAGCTGCCATTAACTCCCTCATTACCCCAATTGCCACTGTAGCTGTGGGCTGCCACTAACTTCTTATTACCCCGATTGCCACTGCACCAAGAGAACAGGAAGAACCAGGTCCAGCTCCTGAAACAGCATATCTAATGTGTTTTTTTGGGCCATAAGCTGCACTTTCTGTGACAACAGGAAAAAGATGCACTCAAGATGCACTCTTAGTTGGCTGTTTGCTGTTATCCTGCAGAAATGTCACTTCCAAAAAACCACTTGTTCCAGTGTCGATCTCACCCTACCTCGATTCTCCTGTCTGCGTTGATTCTGCCCTCCGGCCCGCACTGCTCCTCCTACTGCCCTCCAGCCCGCACTCCTCCTTCTCCTGTTGCCCTCCGGCCCGCACTCCTCCTTCTCCTTTTGCCCTCCGGCCCGCACTCCTCCTTCTCCTTTTGCCCTCCGGCCCGCACTCCTCCTTCTCCTTTTGCCCTCCGGCCCGCACTCCTCCTTCTCCTTTTGCCCTCCGGCCCGCACTCCTCCTTCTCCTTTTGCCCTCCGGCCCGCACTCCTCCTTCTCCTATTGCCCTCCGGCCCGCACTCCTCCTTCTCCTTTTGCCCTCCGGCCCGCACTCCTCCTTCTCCTTTTGCCCTCCGGCCCGCACTCCTCCTTCTCCTTTTGCCCTCCGGCCCGCACTCCTCCTTCTCCTTTTGCCCTCCGGCCCGCACTCCTCCTTCTCCTTTTGCCCTCCGGCCCGCACTCCTCCTTCTCCTTTTGCCCTCCGGCCCGCACTCCTCCTTCTCCTTTTGCCCTCCGGCCCGCACTCCTCCTTCTCCTTTTGCCCTCCGGCCCGCACTCCTCCTTCTCCTTTTGCCCTCCGGCCCGCACTCCTCCTTCTCCTTTTGCCCTCCGGCCCGCACTCCTCCTTCTCCTTTTGCCCTCCGGCCCGCACTCCTCCTCCTTCTTCTATCCTCCTGCCCGCACTCCTCTTCCTTCTTCTATCCTCCTGCCCGCACTCCTCCTCCTTCTTCTAGCCTCCTGCCCGCACTCCTCCTCCTTCTTCTAGCCTCCTGCCCGCACTCCTCCTTCTTCTATCCTCCTGCCCGCACTCCTCCTCCTTCTTCTATCCTCCTGCCCGCACTTCTCCTCCTTCTTCTATCCTCCTGCCCGCACTCCTCCTCCTTCTTCTATCCTCCTGCCCGCACTCCTCCTCCTTCTTCTATCCTCCTGCCCGCACTCCTCCTCCTTCTTCTATCCCCCTGCCCGCACTCCTCCTCCTTCTTCTATCCTCCTGCCCGCACTCCTCCTCCTATCCTCCTGCCCGCACTCCTTCTTCTATCCTCCTGCCCGCACTCCTCCTCCTTCTATCCTCCTGCCCGCACTCCTCCTCCTTCTTCTATCCTCCTGCCCGCACTCCTCCTCCTTCTTCTAGCCTCCTGCCCGCACTCCTCCTCCTTCTTCTAGCCTCCTGCCCGCACTCCTCCTTCTTCTATCCTCCTGCCCGCACTCCTCCTCCTTCTTCTATCCTCCTGCCCGCACTTCTCCTCCTTCTTCTATCCTCCTGCCCGCACTCCTCCTCCTTCTTCTATCCTCCTGCCCGCACTCCTCCTCCTTCTTCTATCCTCCTGCCCGCACTCCTCCTCCTTCTTCTATCCTCCTGCCCGCACTCCTCCTCCTTCTTCTATCCTCCTGCCCGCACTCCTCCTCCTTCTTCTATCCTCCTGCCCGCACTCCTCCTCCTATCCTCCTGCCCGCACTCCTCCTCCTTCTTCTATCCTCCTGCCCGCACTCCTCCTCCTATCCTCCTGCCCGCACTCCTTCTTCTATCCTCCTGCCCACACTCCTCCTCCTTCTTCTATCCTCCTGCCCGCACTCCTCCTCCTTCTTCTATCCTCCTGCCCGCACTCCTCCTCCTTCTTCTATCCTCCTGCCCGCACTCCTCCTCCTTCTTCTATCCTCCTGCCCGCACTCCTCCTCCTTCTTCTATCCTCCTGCCCGCACTCCTCCTCCTTCTTCTATCCTCCTGCCCGCACTCCTCCTCCTTCTTCTATCCTCCTGCCCGCACTCCTCCTCCTTCTTCTATCCTCCTGCCCGCACTCCTCCTCCTTCTTCTATCCTCCTGCCCGCACTCCTCCTCCTTCTTCTATCCTCCTGCCCGCACTCCTCCTCCTTCTTCTATCCTCCTGCCCGCACTCCTCCTCCTTCTTCTATCCTCCAGCCCGCACTCCTCCTCCTTCTTCTATCCTCCAGCCCGCACTCCTCCTCCTTCTTCTATCCTCCTGCCCGCACTCCTCCTCCTTCTTCTATCCTCCTGCCCGCACTCCTCCTCCTTCTTCTATCCTCCTGCCCGCACTCCTCCTCCTTCTTCTATCCTCCTGCCCGCACTCCTCTTCCTTCTTCTATCCTCCTGCCCGCACTCCTCCTCCTTCTTCTATCCTCCTGCCCGCACTCCTCCTCTTTCTTCTATCCTCCTGCCCGCACTCCTCCTCCTTCTTCTATCCTCCTGCCCGCACTCCTCCTCCTTCTTCTATCCTCCAGCCCGCACTCCTCCTCCTTCTTCTATCCTCCTGCCCGCACTCCTCCTCCTTCTTCTATCCTCCTGCCCGCACTCCTCCTCCTTCTTCTATCCTCCTGCCCGCACTCCTCCTCCTTCTTCTATCCTCCTGCCCGCACTCCTCCTCCTTCTTCTATCCTCCTGCCCGCACTCCTCCTCCTTCTTCTATCCTCCTGCCCGCACTCCTCCTCCTTCTTCTATCCTCCTGCCCGCACTCCTCCTCCTTCTTCTATCCTCCTGCCCGCACTCCTCCTCCTTCTTCTATCCTCCTGCCCGCACTCCTCCTCCTATCCTCCTGCCCGCACTCCTTCTATCCTCCTGCCCGCACTCCTCCTCCTTCTTCTATCCTCCTGCCCGCACTCCTCCTCCTTCTTCTATCCTCCTGCCCGCACTCCTCCTCCTCCTTCTATCCTCCTGCCCGCACTCCTCCTCCTTCTTCTATCCTCCTGCCCGCACTCCTCCTCCTTCTTCTATCCTCCTGCCCGCACTCCTCCTCCTTCTTCTATCCTCCTGCCCGCACTCCTCCTCCTTCTTCTATCCTCCTGCCCGCACTCCTCCTCCTTCTTCTATCCTCCTGCCCGCACTCCTCCTCCTTCTTCTATCCTCCTGCCCGCACTCCTCCTCCTTCTTCTATCCTCCTGCCCGCACTCCTCCTCCTTCTTCTATCCTCCTGCCCGCACTCCTCCTCCATCTTCTATCCTCCAGCCCGCACTCCTCCTCCTTCTTCTATCCTCCTGCCCGCACTCCTCCTCCTTCTTCTATCCTCCTGCCCGCACTCCTCCTCCTTCTTCTATCCTCCTGCCCGCACTCCTCCTCCTTCTTCTATCCTCCTGCCCGCACTCCTCCTTCTTCTATCCTCCTGCTCGCACTCCTCCTCCTTCTTCTATCCTCCTGCCCGCACTCCTCCTCCTTCTATCCTCCTGCCCGCACTCCTCCTCCTTCTTCTATCCTCCTGCCCGCACTCCTCCTCCTACTTCTATCCTCCTGCCCGCACTCCTCCTCCTTCTTCTATCCTCCTGCCCGCACTCCTCCTCCTTCTTCTATCCTCCTGCCCGCACTCCTCCTCCTTCTTCTATCCTCCTGCCCGCACTCCTCCTCCTTCTTCTATCCTCCTGCCCGCACTCCTCCTCCTTCTTCTATCCTCCTGCCCGCACTCCTCCTCCTTCTTCTATCCTCCTGCCCGCACTCCTCCTCCTTCTTCTATCCTCCTGCCCGCACTCCTCCTCCTTCTTCTATCCTCCTGCCCGCACTCCTCCTCCTTCTTCTATCCTCCTGCCCGCACTCCTCCTCCTTCTTCTATCCTCCTGCCCGCACTCCTCCTCCTTCTTCTATCCTCCTGCCCGCACTCCTCCTCCTTCTTCTATCCTCCTGCCCGCACTCCTCCTCCTTCTTCTATCCTCCTGCCCGCACTCCTCCTCCTTCTTCTATCCTCCTGCCCGCACTCCTCCTCCTTCTTCTATCCTCCTGCCCGCACTCCTCCTCCTTCTTCTATCCTCCTGCCCGCACTCCTCCTCCTTCTTCTATCCTCCTGCCCGCACTCCTCCTCCTTCTTCTATCCTCCTGCCCGCACTCCTCCTCCTTCTTCTATCCTCCTGCTCGCACTCCTCCTCCTTCTTCTATCCTCCTGCCCGCACTCCTCCTCCTTCTTCTATCCTCCTGCCCGCACTCCTCCTCCTTCTTCTATCCTCCTGCCCGCACTCCTCCTCCTTCTTCTATCCTCCTGCCCGCACTCCTCCTCCTTCTTCTATCCTCCTGCCCGCACTCCTCCTCCTTCTTCTATCCTCCTGCCCGCACTCCTCCTCCTTCTTCTATCCTCCTGCCCGCACTCCTCCTCCTTCTTCTATCCTCCTGCCCGCACTCCTCCTCCTTCTATCCTCCTGCCCGCACTCCTCCTCCTTCTTCTATCCTCCTGCCCGCACTCCTCCTCCTTCTTCTATCCTCCTGCCCGCACTCCTCCTCTTTCTTCTATCCTCCTGCCCGCACTCCTCCTCTTTCTTCTATCCTCCTGCCCGCACTCCTCCTCCTTCTTCTATCCTCCTGCCCGCACTCCTCCTCCTTCTTCTATCCTCCTGCTCGCACTCCTCCTCCTTCTTCTATCCTCCTGCCCGCACTCCTCCTTCTTCTTCTATCCTCCTGCCCGCACTCCTCCTCCTTTTTCTATCCTCCTGCCCGCACTTCTTCTATCCTCCTGCCCGCACTCCTGCTCCTTTTTCTATCCTCCTGCCCGCACTCCTCCTCCTTTTTCTATCCTCCTGGCCGCACTTCTTCTATCCTCCTGCCCGCACTCCTCCTCCTTTTTCTATCCTCCTGCCCGCACTCCTCCCCCTTTTTCTATCCTCCTGGCCGCACTTCTTCTATCCTCCTGCCCGCACTTCTATCCCCCACCCACCCCCCTCGGACACACACACACACACACACACACACTTTTCTGCTTTACCGCATTTCTGTATTCTGTACACTTCTGCATACACCGCCCAGATTTAGTAGAGGCCAACGCGCCATAATCACAGCAGCTTATGGTCGTCCGGGGTCTTTGTCCTATGCACAGCACATACCGCCTGCACTGGGATCACAAACAGACACTTTACCTGCCTGCAGGTCGCAGAATATGCAGCCAGCTCCGTTTCGCTAATGCCTGAAAACTTTCAGCCGACCGAGGTATATCTTGCGAGGAGACGCTCGGCCATCTTTAGCCTCCTTTCCATCCCCCATTGAATCTCTTTCCAGCAGCGTTATCATTCCTTTAAGTCCACTGCCTTAAAGGGAATGTCATATCCTTTGTTATATTCAGCCAGCAACTCCTCCTCTGGTAGTTCATTAACCACTTCATGACCAGAAGCATTTTAGACACAGGTGAACTGAGAACATTATCTGTAATCCCACAGAATACAAATGGAGATATGTTTAGTGAAAAAGAGGAAAACAAATACTAGTTTTCTGGTCAATGTGGCACAATTAGCCTGAACTTTTGTGATGCTTTAAATAAATAGGCTTTAGGCTGGTTTCACACACATCTGGTTTTTGCCATCCGGCACAATCCAGCGAAATGCGGATAAAACAGATCCGGCACCGGATCCGTTTTATTCCTAATTGACTTGTATCAGCGCCGGATGGCATTGCGTTGCATCCAGTGTGAGCCGGATCCATTGAAAAAATGTCTGGCGGCCGTAAAAGACGCAGCATGCAGCGTTTTTTGGCTGTGGCGAAAAAACAGACCACGCCAAATCCGACGCCATATGGCATGTTGTAGATTGGAAGCCTATGGGTGCCGAATTCGGCGTCATCTGGTATATGCCGGAAACCAATGATGGATCCGTTTTTTATTTCTGAGCATGCCCAGTGCAGACGTTGTGTAAATAGTCTCTCTCTCTCTCTCTGTCGATGAGTTGGTCGGTCCGTCAGTCTCTCTCTCTGTCGGTTGGTCTCTCCCTCCCTCCTTTATACTCACCGATCACGGGCGCAGCTCTGCACAGCTGTCACACTACTCTGGCGGCTTCTCCTGCTTTTGAAAATGCCGGTCACTCATTATTCCATCTAGTATTCACTGCTTCCCCCGCCCACCGACGCCTATGATTGGTTGCAGTTAGACAAGCCCCCACGCTGAGTGACAGCTGTCTCACTGCAACCAATCACAGCCGCGGGTGGGCGGGTCTATATCTTGCAGTATAATAAATAATTTTTACAAAATGGCGTGCGGTCCCCCCCCAATTTTGATACCAGCCAAGATAAAGCCACACAGCTGGGGGCTGTTATTCTCAGGATGGGGAGCCCCACATTATGGGGAGCCCCCTAGCCTAAAAATAGCCAGCAACCGCCCGGAATTGCCGCATCCATTAGATGCGACAGTCCCGGGGCTTTATCCGGCTCTTCCCAAATTGCCCTGGTGTGGTGGCAATCGGGGTAATAAGGAGTTAATGGCAGCCTTTAGCTAGTCCTAGTTTTAGTGATGGCAGGCGTCTGAGACACCCCCATCACTAAACTGTAGTGAAAGTAAATAAACAGAAGCACCGAATAATCCTTTATTTGAAATAAAAGACAAAAAAAACCACCCTCTTTAACCACTTTATTAATCCCCAAATACCACTCCAGGTCCGACGTAATCCACACGAGGTCCCACGATGCTTTCAGCTTTGCTACATCGGAAGCTGACAGGAGCGGCCGTAGAACAGCGCAGCTCGCTGTGAGCTCCATGCAGCAACTGAAGTGAGTCGCGCTGTCAGCGGAGACGTCACTCAGGTAGTGCCTGCGTGTGTGCGGTGATGATGGGGGCGGTAGTGCCTGCGTGTCTGTGCGGTGATGATGGGTGCGGTAGTGCCTGGGTGTTTGTGGTGATGATGGGGGCTCTCTCTCTCTGGCATGCAAACGGAAAAAAAAAAAGGATCCGTTTTTTTGCTGGATTCGTCACATCAGTCTTTAGACTATCTGCGACGGATCTGTTGCATTAGTCAAAAACTGGATTGTGCCTGATGGCAAAAAACGGATGTGTGAAACCAGCCTTAAAATAATGGTGAACCAAAAAAAAAAAAACATACTTCTCTCTTTGTAACTGCAATCTTTTGTGATTAATAGTAAGTGACTATTGGAGTAGTGATAGGCTATTCTGAAATGATCCATGATCCAGCCTAAAAAGCCGCCTCCGTGATGTGAACGCTGGGAGCCATTACCGTTGGGAGAGCCCCTTACAAATTGTGAATGGTTGTCACTGAGGGTGACATGACTGTGTTCAGCTTGTTAATGCAACTAAATTCAGTTTTGATTCTATAGTAATTTCACCTATGGTGAACACATACCTAAAAAAAATAATAATTTTGTGAGATCCAGATCACCAAAAAGGGCCAGACAGCCATAACTGCACTCACCAAACAGGGCCAGGCAGCCATCCCTGCACTCACCAAATAAGGGCCAGACAGCCATACCTGCACTCACAAAATAGGGCCAGACAGCCATCCCTGCACTCACAAAAAAGAGCCAGACAGCCATCCCTGCACTCACAAAAAAGAGCCAGACAGCCATCACTGCACTCACCAAAGAGGACCAGACAGCCATGATTGCACTCACCAAAAAGGCCTGACAGCCATCACTGCACTCACTAAAAAGGGCCAGACAGCCACTACTCCACTCACCAAAAAGGCCCAGGCAGCCATCACTGCACTCACCAAACAGAGCCACACAGCCTTCACTGCCCTCACCAAAAATTGCCAGGAAGCCATGACTACACTCACCTAAAAGGTCAAGACAGCCATCACTGCAGTCACCAAAAGGGGCCATGCAGTCATAACTGCATTCCCCAAACAGGGCCAGACAGCCTTCACTGCACTCCCCAAAAAGGGCCAGACAGCATTCACTGCACTCACCTAAAAGGGCCAGACAGCATTCACTGCACTCATCTAAAAGGACCAGAAAGCCATCACTGCACTCACCAAAAAGGGCCAGGCAGCCATCACTGCACTCACCAAACAGGGCCAGACAGCCTTCACTGGACTTACCAAAAAGGGCCAGACAGCCTTCACTGCACTCCCCAAAAAGGGCAGGCAGCCATCACTGCACTCACCAAAAAGGGCCACATAGCCATCACTGCACTCACCAAACAGGGCCAGCCAGCTATCACTGCACTCACCAAAAAGGGCAAGACAGCCATCACCGCACTAACCAAACAGGGCCAGACAGCCTTCACTGCACTCCCCAAAAAGGGCCAGACAGCCATCAGTGCACTTGTGCCGCCCCTGCAGCGGTCGAACCGCTCGGATCCGGGGTTTGCTGTGGCTCGAGGGTCTCCGGACCCGGGGCCTTGCGGCTGCTTCAAATGGAAAGGGGAATATTTACAGGGGAGTGAAAGTTCGTGACGCCACCCGTGGTGTTCGGTAAGGGGAGTACCGCCGCTGCCAATGGGAGTACCCGGGGGAGATGGAGTGGGGGCAGCCAGATGACGTTTCCTTCCACGGGTTAGGGGAGGCCCTGGGACTCTAGATGGTGGACCGCTGGTGCAGGGGAGCGCAGGGCTAGTGGAAAGCAGGTGACGGACCATGTACTCACTCAAGCAGCATCGGTGATGAAAAGCAGACTCTGACAACAAGGTAAACCAAGTCTCTGGGTGCCGCTGCCCTCTTGGGGGAGCCTGTCCGGGTATCTTCCCCCTATAGTACTGCCTGGTGGTCTGGAGCCTGCCTCCATGCACAAATTAGAAGTGTTCTGGTGGCCCGTTGCCGGGCCCCGCTCCCTACTGTTGGTAGTGGAGCTGTGCTCTGAAGGGCTCACGCGTGGGATTTCTGTGGGCTGCGTGGGTTTGAAAGCCCTATCCCCCTCGTTGCGCTAGTGCCCCTGATCTCTGAGCTTTGTGGGTACAGTCCATAAAGTCACTATCCTCCTCAGGTTAATTGCCTGAAGCTACTCCCCGACCTAGGGTCCAGTACCCCGCCGTGCTTTCAGACCCGGACCGGTTATTAGACTCAAGCTGCTGACCGTCCTCCGAGACCAGGTCTTAGGCACCCAGCCTCAATCCCCTGCGACCGGGTCTCCAACTCCTCCGGGCCCAGACCACCGTCTGCGACCCAGCCTCTAACACTCAAGGAGCCACACGCTCCCCCAACTCCTCACTACTCGAGAGCTACCACTGTTCTGTTCTACTTCCCTCCCACCAGTCTGGTTGACCCCTAGGTGGGCGGCCGTATTCCAGCTCAGCAGCCCACTGGTGTGTCTGACAGGGTGTGATGTGAGGTATGGTTGGGATTTGGATGCGGATGGAGGCAGTACTATAGGTTGGGAACTCAGAGTCAGAACCATGGGGGTTTGAGTCCTGCAATAAAAGGTACACTGTGACACCCTAACAAGTCCAGGGGCGTCACACACTCACCAAAAAGGGCTAGGCAGCCATCACTGCACTCACTCAGCAAAAAAGGCCAGACAGCCATCACTGCAGACACCAAAAAAGGCCAGACAGCCATCACTGCATTCACCAAAAAAGGCCAGAAAGCCATTCCACCTGTCATGATTCTTCTCTGCAGAGCATCTTGCCTTTGGAGATGCTCTGCTGCACTTTCCTGTGTAACTAAGGCTGGCTTCACATCAGCGTTTTTTGCCTTAAGGCAAAACAACGCAAACTGCATGTTACAGGATCCGTTTTTAAAGGAGACCAACGTATGCCACCACTAGTGACCTGAACGTTCTTTTACTGGATCCGTCTACCGGATCCAGCATAAAAACGGACCGTTCACTTGCGTTTGCATGCGTTTGGGTGCTGTTTTTTTGCTTAGTTTTTATGGATCTGTTTTTAATCTCAGCAGCTATGTCATCTGCTATTCAGCTCTGCTACATGGCCGCTGACAGCAGACACAGACAGAGCCATGTAGCAGAGCTGAATGGCTGCTGACAGCAGACACAGACAGAGCCGCACGATCAGAATGAAGTCGGATGAACGTCACCCGACTTCATTGTCATCCCGCAGCTCTGTCTGTGTGTCATGGCCAGATTTTCGGTCACCGGTGAAGGTCTCACCGGTGACCGCAGATCCCCTGAGTGACTGCAGTGATCTCCGCTATCAGCGATGCCATCACTGAGGTTACCCGCGGCCACAGCTGAAGTCCTGCCGCTGAGATCTGTGGCCGCAGGTAACCTGAGTGACGTCATCGCTGATAGCGCGACTCACTTCAGTCGCTGCGGGGAGCTCATAGAGAGCGGTCGTGGTCTGTGACCGCTCTCTGTCAGCTTCCGATGTCGAAGAGCTGAAAGCATCGTGGGACCTCTGTGGATTACGTCGGACCTGGAGGGGTATTTGGGGACTTTAATAAAATGGTGAAAGAGGTTGTTGTTTTTTGTCATTTATTACAAATAATGGATTTTTGGATGTGTGTGTTTATTTTCTCAAACTAACAGGTTAATCATGGAAGTTATCTTGGGGAGACATCTGCCATGCTGTCATTAACTCCTTATTACCTCGATAGCCACCGCACCAGGGCAATTCGGGATGAGCCGGGTACAGTCCCGGGACTGTCGCATCTAATGGATGCGGCAATTCCGGGCGGCTGTAGGCTGATATTTTTAGGGTGGAGGGCTCCCCATAACGTGGAGCTCCCCATCCTGAGAATACCAGCCTTCAGCTGTGTGGCTTTACTCTGGCTGGTATCAAAATTGGGGGGGGGGGACCGCACGCCGTTTTTTTTTAATTATTTATTTAACTTCATGATATAGACCCGCCCACCGGCAGCTGTGATTGGTTGCAGTGAGACAGCTGTCACTCATCATGGGGGCGTGTCTGACTGCAACCAATCATAGGTGCAGGTGGGCGGGGAAAGCAGGGAATACGAGATTGAATAATGACCGGCCAGCTTTTTCAAAAGTGGAGAAGCCGCCAGAGCAGTTTGAACGCCGTGCAGCGCCGCGCCGGTGATCGGTGAGTATGAGAGGGGGGGGAGAGGGATAGACCGACATGGATAGAGAGACAGAGAGAGAGCGACCGACAGACAGAGAGGGAATAGAGGCTTGAAAATAAAAAAAAAAAATAGCTAAACAAATAGTTAGCTAATAAAGAGATACAGAGATATATAGATCGAGAGAGAAATATAGATAGATAGATGCATAGAAATGTATATATATATATATATATATATATATATATATATATATATATATATATAGATAGGAAGTAAGCAAGATTATAGAAAGAAATATATATAGATCGGTAGATAGAGTAGATAGGTTGATTTATAATTTTAAAGTAATAAAAACAAAAATGGAAAGTTTGATAGATTGCTAGAGATAGATAGATAGAGATAGATGAATATTGATAGATATAATGTTACTTATAAATATAGATATATACGGTAGATAATTAAATAAATATATATGTATATATCTATATATACACACATTAACATTTCTCTTTTGAAAGTTATATATTTATTAATAAATATATAAATGTATATTATAGATTTTATGTTTAAATAAAGAATTTGAAGGATTTGAAAGAAAACTATGTGCTTCAGACCATGTTTTCAACGGCAAAAAGGATCATTCCAGCCGCATACAACCGCAAATGTGAAATCTAGATCCGTCACCCATTGAAACACATTGCAACTACTGCTGCAATGTACAGGACCCGGTGAGCTGCAGTTTTTGGACGGAGGCAAAAAACGCTACATGTTGTGTTTTTGAAACATGGTAAAAAACTGCAACTCACCGGATCTAGACACTGCCGCATGAAAACGGATGCAAACGCATGTTGCCGCTAGTCCATTGACATTGCATTGAGCAGACAACGGATCCGGCAACATGCAGTTTGCGTTTTTCTGCCGACCGGCAGAAAAACGCTGATGTGAAGCCAGCCTAAAATAACAGTTTGTTTGACAGCTAAGGATTCCATGCCAGGGCTGATTACTCAGGTGTTCCACCTTCCTGGTAATTGCTCAGGCTTCTTTACTGAGCATGCTCGCCCAGGACCTCACAGTTGTATTTTCTGCTTCTGCAGTTTTAATGTTGGCTTGTGTTTCTAATAGTGTTGTGATCTTTGCTCTCTGACCCCGGACTGTTATTTGACTTCTCTCTGCTCTTGTCGTGACCACCTGCCTTTTTTGACCTCGGATCATTACCTGACCATGTCTCTGCTTCTCCCCTGAATCTATTACGTGCTCTCCTGGATTTCTGACCCTTAGATATTGACTTGACTACACCTCTGTTTTCTCCTTGCGGTCATATGCGTCCTCACATTACCAGACCCCAGCTTTCCTGCCCACACCTCCGTCCATACTTCCCGTAAGTAGTGGCTAGCATAACACCTGCATTCACAAAAAAGGGTCAAACAGTCATCATGGTACACACCATAAAGGGTGAGACAGCCTTCACTGCACTCATGAAAAGTGACCAGACAATCATCACTTCACTTACCAAAAAGAGCCAGGCAGCCATCACCATTGCACTCACCAAAACGGGCCAATCAGCCATCACTACACTCACCAAAATGGGCCAGGAAGCCATCACTGCACTCACCACAAAAGGCTAGACAGCCGCCACTGCACTCACTACAAAGGGCCAGGCAGCAATCACTGCACTCACCAAAAAGGGCCAAACAGTCATCACTGTACTCACCAAGAAAGACCAGTCATCACTGTACTTATCAAAAAGCGTCAAGCATCCATCACTTCACTGACTCAGCAAAAAAAGCCTGATAGCCATCACTACACACACCAAAAAGGGACAGACAAATCATCACTGTAGTCACCAAAAGTGCCAGACAGTAGAGATGAGCGAGTACCGTAATATTCATAATAGCTACACTAGCTAGCGAGTACACTGCAAGTCAATGGAAAATGCAAGTAATTTTCTGCTGGACCCAAAAAAGAGGCCTGGGGGCATGAGGAAAAGGATGAAATGGATGGGAAAGTGATGAAACTGAATGGGGAAAGCCTGGAGAATATGTCTGCATGCATTTCTGACTCACATATGGCCTCCGGGAATCCTTGAAGCTACACGGTAGAACTTCCCGTGTGGCTTCAGTCTATCGGTGCCCCTGTAGTCTATGTCACACTGCCCTGGCCAGCCCCTCAGTGACTTACACTGCAGTGTGCAAGCAGCTGCGGGATGACAAGCGCCGATATCAGGAGATTAGCTCAGATCATTACTCCTGTTATGATCTTTGGTGAACTCTTGACGTCAGCACTCATCACTGACTTCTATGACGCCGCGTTCTCACATCAAGTCTCGCGGGCGGACTAAGACTGTGACTAGCGGTGATGTCACGGGCTCACAAGACAGTTTGCATGACAACGTGGTGGCCATGGAACACAGTGACGAGCGCTGACGTCCCGAGTTCAGTGGAGTTCATCACTGCAGGTAATGAACTCAGCTAACCTCATGACGTCAGTGCTCGTTATGCCCTGCAGTGCCCTGGCCTGACCCAATGATGTTAGCTTAGGTCATTGCACTGCTCTCCAAGCCAATGGAGAACATTATGTTCTTCATTGACTGGGACAGTGAATATGGTATGGATCGTCGTGGGACTCCCTTATTGGATTACGCCGGCCCCAGATTTGTTTTTAATTTTCAATAAATTGGTGAAGGAGGGAATGTTTTGGGGAGTGTTTTTTCAAATTTTTTTTTTTTTTTGTTTTCAGTTTTTTTTTTTACCACTGACAGGGTTAGTGATGTCAGGTATCTGATAGATGCCGTAACTTCACAAATGCCAGGGCTTGATGCCAGGTGACATTACATTTCTGGTATCAACTCCATATATTTCCCGTTTGCCACCGCACCAGGACAACGGAATGAGCTGGGACGAAGCACCAGGATTGGCACATGTAATGGATGCGCCACTTCTGGGGTGGCTGTGGCCTGCTATTTTTAGGCTGGGAAATTTCCAATAACCGTTGACCTCCCTAGTCTGAGAATACCAGGCCACAGCTGTCCACTTTACCTTGGCTGGTGATCCAATTTGGGGAGGAGACCACGTTTTTTGTTTTAAATTATTTATTTAATTTAAAAAAAACAGCGTGGGGGCCTTCTGTCTTGGATTACCAGCCAAGGTGCAGCTGCCAGCCGCGGTCTGCAGGCTGCCGCTGTCTGTTTCACCTCAGCTTTGTACAAAAAATAGGGGGGACCCCACGTCGATTTTTTTGGGGGGGAAAATAATTAATTTGTGGCTGAAAACAAGACCAAACACTCTTTAGTGCCACATGAAAGGCACTAAAGGATGCAAGATCACAAAATGAAGGCGAGTGAGACATTATACAGTGTGTCCACCCATATCCTGTCCACCGCCATTAACTTGAGAACGGCGACAGCTATAAGCATAGAAGTGGTGTCTAGGTATAGTAAGTAGCCATGCGCTATGCAATGAAACCACCTATAGCGCCACCTGGAGGAAAACAACGGAGTTAGCATTTTTATCTCGAAAAACGGAACGATATAGAGAAAAAAGGGAATTACAAAGTTGCAATGAATTGACACCTTGCATACAGAAATGCTATAATATGAAACCCATGACATCCCCAAAACATTGAATGCTAGTCACGTATATGGCGCTCGTTTAACTTTGATGCTCAAAGTGGCCACCGTCAGCTACAATGCACATCTGGACTCTGGACAGCAGACTATCTTGCTGCACGTTTTGCAATATGGTAGGTAACACGTTTGCACAAGCATCTGTGATACGTCGTCGTAGGTCCTGCAATGTTGGTGGAGGGGTCGCATACACCTGCGGTTTGATGTGACCTCACAGAAAGAAGTCCAATGGGGTCAGGTGAGGAGAGCGTGGAGGCCACTCCACGCAGCCACCATACCCAATGACTTGTAGGAAGGTCTCCATGAGGTATCGCTTCACGTCCACAGCCTTGTGAGTTTTACATGTTCTAATCATAGCATTTCTGTATGCAAGGTGTCGATTCGTATTGAATTGATGATGCCCTACAACTTTGTAATTCACTTTTTTTCTCTATCTCGTTCAGTTTTTTAGATAAAAATTCTAACTCCGTTGTTTTCCACCAGGTGGCGCTATAGGTGGTTTCATTGCGTAGCGCATGGCTACTTTACTATACCTAGACACGACTTCTATGCCTATAGCTGCCGCCATTCTCACGTTAATGGTGGTGGACAGGATATGGGTGGACACACTGTATATGTCTATCTATCTATCCAGCTAACCCTCCTTCCGTTTGTTTTGCAGTCCGCAAAAAAAAAAAAAAAAAAAACAACAACGGAAGGCACACGGATGTAAAACAGACAGTGTACAGAAGGGATGCGGCTGTCACACAAATAGTAGTTAGACTGGAGTAGGAGTACTGCCTTAGTGTGTCCGCCACGGCACAATGTGCATAGTGTTTACAAAAATTAACCCTATGGGCTGAGTCATGGTTGTTGCAGGAAAGAAATGTCTTTATTTGGGAAAGGGTGGACGTTAACAGCAGTAGTCAAAATGAACATTTAAGTCTGTCTGCATTTTCTGTGGAGAGGCGTGAGCACCTATTAGTGAGGATTGTCCCAGCAGAACTGAAAACACGCTCTGACATCATACTAGCATCCGGGCAGGCCAGCACCTCCAAGGTGTATAAGAAGAGGTCGGGTCATGTGTTTGTGTCGCCCGCCTGTAGCGGTCGCCTCAGGGATGTCACTCCACCTTCTGGGACGCCACAGGGGCTCCACTTGATTACCGCTGGCAACAGGTATGTCAGGTTTATGTACATGGGAGTCGTGACGCCACTCACGGTTTGCAGTCAGGGTTATGGGTAACCGCCACTGCAGGTTTAACGAGCGTCTGGGGCTGATGGAGTCTGCAGTCGGATGGTATGGCCTCCCGTGAGTGAGGCTGGCCCCAGGGGCTCGGGTGTGTAGAACAACAGGTCGCAGAATAACTCAGTCGCAGTCCAGAAAGTCAACTTGTTTACTCACTTTCAGATGGTTTTGTGAGGTAACCCGGGCGATGCTGAGATAAACCAGGAGGAATCAGGTATCCTTTAGGACGGTCTAAGGGTAACCATTAACTCGCCTTCCTAGCACTCCTTGTTTCGGATAACCCCTGACTTGAAGTACCGTGGGATTCATCCAGGGAAGTTGCTACTGCCTTTTCTCCCCTTTTTGGCCCGTTTGCTGGCAGCGTGGACCAAGGAAGATGGCTCCAAGCTCGATCCTCCTTATGGGTCCCCTCGTTGCTGCTGATGCTCGGACTCTAGTTGGTTGGTGTGGGACTTGTGGTCCCCCCCACCGGCAGGTTTAGCAGATCAGTAAATGGATGTCTACTCTAGGGACCTGTTCCCCGTGCATGCCTAGTCACTAGGAGTCTCCGTACACGACCAGCTGACTTCCTCAGCATCCTTCTGTCCAACTTGCTGGTGACCGTTCTCCCCAGCCAACGGCTACTACACATGCAGGGTCTGACTAGCGTGTCAGCGCGCGTCTCTCTTTCTCCTTTCTGCGCCTTCTGCTACCAGACTGACTAACTCCTATACTTTCCTTACAGCCACTGCCACCTTAGCTTCCAGACCCTCCCCTACACCTCTAGATGAGATGTGGAGGAACCCTCCTCTTGGGTCTGCCCAAGGGTCCCCTCTAAGGTGTGGGAGACCTGGTTGCTATGTGTCTGTGCATACACACCCTATTCTGGCCTTTGGATTCACCTGGAAGCACTGTCCCAGCATGGGTGCAGTACTCTGTGGTGCCTGACCAGGTCAGAGGCGCCACATGTTCAGCTTGGACACCCAATAATTAAAGGAAACTGAAGCATCAGAAAGGACGCAGGTATGGTCACTTAAGTACCCCTTGACCGCAACTGATCTACAACGACCCTCTTGAATGACTGCATTATGCAACCCTTTGGTGACTCCAAAAGGAGAGAAGGAAATTTCTCCTTGTACCGTGGTTCCAGAAAGGTGGCCAATTAGTATAGGTTGTGTATCACGCAAGGGTATTGCCACAGACACTTACACGTCAACTGTGCCATGTGGGCCAAGCTGCAAACATGCAAAAGTTCTGTGTCTCCACTAGGAAGAACAATACTCATTCTCTCCTCACGCTGACACACCTTGTCCACCTCTGCCTCCTTTTCTCCAGCCCATCTATACTGGACAGACATGAAGCTGGGGTTGAGAGTCCCCTGTGTAGAATTGGGAGTCCCCTGGGTAGCACAGAAAAACAAGTCTTCTTCCTCCTCATCTCCCTCATCCTCCTTTATCAATCACCAGAATATTGGCTGGGCTGGGTAGTATCACCCATTGGGAAATCTGGGTCCATAACTACATGCTGGGCACTCAAAGCTTCCTTTTTGAGATTATGCAGTGATTGTTTCAACAGACACAGTAGCATGATGGTTACACTGATAATAGCCTGATAATCGCTCAGAAGCTTGGTGCAGTACTCAACAACCTCACAAATGTCAGCGATCCATATCCACTCAACAGTTGTTAAGTGTGGTGGCTGACTCTCAGTCTGACAGGCATGTTGAAGCTGGTATTCAGCTACTGCCCTCTGCTGCTCAGTAATCCACACCAACATATATAATATAGAGTTCCACTGCTTGGGCAGGTTGCACATGAGTCGGTGACTTGGCAAATTAAAGCGCTTTAGCAGTGGTGTAAGACCAGCAAAAGCAGTAGAGGAATGGCGGAAATGGGTGTCATGATGTATGTGCTTTTCTCCATCCCATATTTTTTGTATAAGATGCCATGTGATGTATTTTACCTTCTCACTGTATTTGCAGTAATACTATGTCAGGATGTGATGTAACTTTCCTTTGGTTGTACTTAAGGCCCAGTCACACTAAACAACTTACCAGCGATCCCAACAACGATCCAACCTGATAGGGATCGCTGGTAAGTTGCTAGGAGGTTGCTGGTGAGATGTCACACTGCGACGCTCCAGCGATCCCACCAGCAACCTGACCTGGCAGGGATCGCTGGAGCGTGGCTACACGAGTTGCTGGTGAGCTCACCAGCAACCAGTGACCAGCCCCCAGCCAGCAGGGCCGCGTGGAAGCGATGCTGCGCTTGGTAACTAAGGTAAATATCGGGTAACTAACCCGATATTTACCTTGGTTACCAGCGCACACCGCTTAGCGCTGGCTCCCTGCTCTCCTAGCTACAGTACACATGGGGTTAATTACCCAATGTGTACTGCAGCTACATGTGCAGAGAGCAGGGAGCCGCGCACACTGCTTAGCGCTGGCTCCCTGCTCTCCTAGCTACAGTACACATGGGGTTAATTACCCAATGTGTACTGCAGCTACATGTGCACAGAGCAGGAGCCGGCACTGACAGCGAGAGCAGCGGAGGCTGGTAACGAAGGTAAATATCGAGTAACCAAGGTAAGGGCTTCTTGGTTACCCGATGTTTACTGTGGTTACCAGAGTCCACAGAAGCCGGCTCCTGCTGCCTGCACATTTAGTTGTTGCTCTGTCGCTGTCACACAGCGATGTGTGCTTCACAGCGGGAGAGTAACAACTAAAAAATGGCCCAGGACATTCAGCAACAACCAACGACCTCACAGCAGGGGCCGGGTTGTTGCTGGATGTCACACACAGCAACATCACTAGCAACATCGCTGTTACGTCACAAAAGTTGTTCGTTAGCAGTGATGTTGCTAGCGATGTTGTTTAGTGTGACTGGGCCTTTACTGAACACTTTGAAATGTCTTGGGATGTAAGTAACCATACCTTCCCCCCATCTCCTGTGTCTCTGGGCCCATAATGCAATTAGCTCTTGTCCACACAGCCAGGGGAACTTCCCATTGTTTCGTAAGCAGTGGATAATGCCAACTACACAAACCTGTAGACATCTCGGAGCCAACCTTCTAGAATCTTCTAGTGGGCCCAACCATTGCATAGACCCCTACCCTTGAGGGGCGGGCCCACGAGCTCAGACAATACACTCCTGTTTCTAAGTGCAGTTGGGAGCTGAGTTTTGAAGAGGAAGGGAGCGAGATCTGATTCTACGGACAGATCTCGCCGTCCAGTGGATTGTGTGGGATTTCTGGGACTCTGAAAAGGACTATTACGTCGTGATCTGGCCCTTTGGATTATCGGGAGGTGCCCCCGAATCTGTTTTATTTGGACTTGTCGTGTGCTGTTCCTGTATTCCTGTTAGTAAACCTGTTGGATCATCCTCGGCCTGTTGTCTCTCCTTGCTCTGCTGTACACCCCATCACAATGGGCACTAATATGGCGCACCTTTTAACGTAGGTTCGGCAAGTCAGGGTATGTTTTCATACATTTCTGAACAACTAGGTTCAGCACGTGAGCCATGTATGGCACGTGTGCCAGCTTGACGACCTTTAAAGCCGCCACCAGGTTACACCCATTGTCGCACATGACCAGGCCGGGTTGGAGGTGCATCGGGGAGAGCTACTGATCGGTCTGCTCTTTTATACCTTGCTACGGCTCTGCTGTAGTGTGTGGTTTGTGACCTAAAAAGGATCAGCTTCAGCAGAGCGTGTTGACGCTTTCCCAATACTCTGCTGCACAGCTCCCAGCTTGGCAGTGATGGGGAGGGTAATTCAGCAAAGAATGAGGAGCAGGAGGAGGAGAAAGAGGTGAAGACAGGAAATGGCATATGATGAGGTGAAAACGCTCGTAGACGTTGCGCTCACTATTCTTGGCGTGGGTAGGATGTGTGATGTTACAGTTTGCGACTTTGTCCCAGCCTCCACCAGGTTCACCCAGTGTGTCGTGACAGATACTGTCTGTGTCATGCCTTGTGCTGAGGTCTGTAAGCTTGGTTCCGTCCTTCCACGGACACGCTGTGGTTCCTGGAGTCTCGTACTTCCACAGGTGGCCCACAGGTCCTGGAGTTCCCGGTTCCTCACCTCACGGTCCTCTCTCCTTTTCACAGCACTCCGTTCTCACTGCAGGTCTTTTTCTGTCTTTTCACTTTTTACTCCTTCCGACTACTACTCCTCTCCTCCTCTCCTTCACTTCATTCTTTCACCTCATTCTCTGACTGACTCCTCTGACAGACTCTCCTGACAGACTGCTTCCTTCAACTCTCCCTAAGGCCAGGGCCACACAGGGCACTGGTGCGATGCTCGCATGACACTCGGCTCACGCTGGCAGCACAGCAGGAGCCGAGTGTCATGCTAGTATCCCTGCGTCTGAGGTCTGACTGTGCGAGCGGACCTCAGCTGCGGGGGATGGGCTGGTGCTGCGGAGGGGCGGGCCAGTGCTGAGGAAGGGCGGGCCGGCACGGAGGAGAGGGAGGGATTTATCTCCCTCTCTCCTCCATAGCTGGCTACTGCGATTCTCGCTCTGCACGCGCGGTACACTTGAATGGGTGCGAGAGAAAACAGTCTCGCATTACAATCGCAGCATGCTGCGATTGTTTTCTCAGTCCGATTAGGGATGAGAAAATAATCGCTCATGTGCGCTGACACACAGGCTAAAATTGGTCTGAGTAGAATGCGATGTTTTATCGCACTCCACTCGCACCGATTTTCTCGCTGTGTGGCTTAGGCCTAACAGACTCTCTCCTCAGACTGCACACCACTTCCTCCCGCCTTTTCCAACTGACTACTGGCCCCCCCCCCCTCGCTGGGTCTCTCACTCAGGTTGGGTGGCTACTAACCAATCAGTGCCCTCCCCTTTTACCTGTTATGGTGGCGGCTTTAAAGCTCGGAAAGCTTGTACACGTTCCTTGTATGGCCCACGTTGTAAATTTAGTAGTTCAGCACTTTCTCAAAAAATACCCTGGGATACCAGACCTACTTACCTACTACGCGCCCATTTCCGCAAGTCATCTCCCTCTTTTGCTGGCCTGGCAGTGCTGTATCAGCACTTACACTTGCCTCATCACAGACTAATATGTCACCTCCCTATGAGATGGAATTGAACGTGTCATATGTTGTCCAGGATCCATGAGCAGCAGAGGGCAGTATCCTAATTCCAGCTTGAACATGTCTGTCAGACGCAGCTGCCAGTTAAAAGGCCAAGGCTTAATTGTAGTCAAAACTGATGTAAATGACAGAAATCCACAGGTGATTCTGGGTACCAATATGATTGAAAACTGTTTAGGAGAAGTGTTGTTTTGACTCCAATAGATTGATGAAACTGCAGGTGCTGAGCAGCAGAGGGTCCTGCAGAGAGAAAGCCGAGCCCTCCTGCAAAAACAACAGGTAAACCTATCTGGCCTCACCTCTGACTGAACACCTGAGGCTGCTGGGGAAAGTTTATTTCCTCCCTGGACCTGTGCTTTCTTTGCAGTGGCCAGGCAGTTTTATAATGATATTAACCTCTTATCTGCAGGTCAATAGCATTTCTTGACATGACAGGATCCCTTTAAATGCATGAATTTTGAGCTAAAAAAATATTTTGAAATGAGGTTACATAAAAAATGTTCACTACTTAGCTTTTAAGGCTGTTTATTTCCATGCTCATTGTTGACTGCAGAATGATATAAAGGCTACATTCACACATATCCATGTGCTGTCCTGTTTTTTTCTCGAACAGCATTCGTACCCAGAGAGAAAAATGGATGTATTCACACATCCATTAAAATCATTGATCAGAGATCTACGTGACTCAGAGCAGGTCCTATTCGGATTCAATTTGTGGATCAGACTTGGCCATTTAAGTCTACGGGGATCCGTGAGCCATTAGTGAAAATTGGAAGGCTTACGATATCCTTCCATTTTGCATCCATGTCTCACAGATCTCTTACATACTGATAACCTTGAAAAAAAAAATCATGTGACCTTCCAATAACTTATTTCTGGTTTGGAAGCAAGAACCCCTTTCTGTTGAAAAAGACGAAAGAGAAAAAAAATGAAGCAACTGCATTTAGGATGCAATTAGGCTGGCACCTGACAAAAAAATAGGTTAATTTCTATCAGATGTTAATATTGACAGAGATGTGTGAATTTAACAAAATCAGCAAGGTAATTCTGACAATAGTTTATGTTTCTGTATTTTACGGAGCTTGTCCCAGCGGATTTCTTACCACAAACCACATCAATGGAGAGCATATTATTGGGCATTGTTTATATAGCACCATCATATTCCATAGCACTTTACAGATGTGATAATCTCTGTCCCCACTGGGACTCACAATTAGGGCTGAGCGGATCCAGACTGTAAAAGTCCGGATCCACGTTGTTTCAAAGATGTGTGGGTGCTGGACCCGGGCGTGGGATTCCGGGTGCATGATCAGGATTCGGGAATTAAAGGGAAAATAAACAAAACAAGAAATAAGCGAGGAGTTTCATACTTAGGCTGGTTTCACACTACGTTTATTTAACATGCGTCAGGAACGTTTTTTTGCTGCAAAAGCGGATCCTGCTTTTACAGCAAAAAACGCATGCAAACGCATCTGTTATTTTGCAGGATCCTGTCACTGGATGTTTAGGGGCGGGCATTGGAGTCATGTGATCGGGAGTGAGGGGAACTAGACTGGGAGCCGGCTTCTGACAGCTGCAGACGCTGGTAACCAAGGTAAACATCGGGCTTGGATACCCGATATTTATCTTGGTTACGAGTGTCTGCAGCTGCTAGGAGCAGGGCTGCCTGCACACGTAACCAACGTAAACATCGGGTAACTAAGAGAAGTGGTTACCCGATATTTACCTTGGTTACGAGTGTCCGCAGCTCTCAGGTGGGAGAGAGAGGGAGGGGAGGAAGGGGGAAAGACAGAGATAGAGAGAGAGGGTGAGGGAGGGAGGAGGAGAGAGAGACAGATCACACGAGACTGGTTCTGGGCATGCTCAGTAGAGCAAGCAGGATCCTGTCTATCAGCACGCCAGCGTTCACCTGCGTTTGCGTGCTGTTTAGTCAGGATCCGGTGACATGCAGTATTTGGACGCAGCTCAAAAACGCTACAAGTAGCGTTTTTGAAAGATGTTAAAAAACTGCAAGTCGCTGGATCCTCACTATAACGCACGCAAACGCAGGTGAACGCATGTTAACGCGAGTCCATTGCAAATGCATTGAAGTGAAAACGCATTTGCACTGGATCCGTTTTTCCGCTAAAAAAACGTTATGGACGGATGTTAAATAAACGGAGTGTGAAACCAGCCTAACTGAGACTCTGTCATGGAGGCAAACTGCCTCCAGGTCGTGCATTCACTTCCTGTACTTGTGCATTAGGCTCATCGCAAACACAGCTTTCCGTGTTTTCCCCACCCACCGGCCGTCCTGTCGTCTGTGATTGGTTGCAGGCAGACGCGCCCCCCAGCCTGTGACAGCGTCTGCCTGCAGTCATCGCGACTCAGTCATAGGCTACACGCATAGCCGGCGGTCGTTCTTTATGGCTGCTAGCTGTGGGATGTAGCAGAGCTGAAGCAGCGTGGGACCTCGTGTGGATTACGCCGGACCAGGAGGGGTGTTTGGGTATAATAAAGTTGTGAAGGAGGGTGTGTTTTGTACTTTATTCCAAATAAAGGATTTTTTCGGTGCCTGTGCTTATTTACTGTCATGAACATGTGCCGCCCCCTTGCCAGCAGCCGGCGCTGCTCGGATCCAGACCCGCTGTGTGGCTCGGGGGATCCTCCAGACCCGGGGGTCACGCGGACACGCCGAATGAAAAGGGGGACGTAGTTGTATGGCCTTGACCGTATTTGGTTCGTGACGCCAACCACGGTGTGTGGTGAAGTGGGACACCACCGCTGCTGTTGTGGGATACCCTGAGATGTAATGGAAGCCGGATGTTAACCCCTCCGTGGGTAGGGATGGTTGCCCAGTGTCTCTGTGCAGGGTACGGCGATGGCTGGGGCTTGCGCGCCCGGACGTACCAGGGAATGTTTGGTTACTCACAAGTAAATGAATCACACGAGTCTTTTGGTAAACCAAGGTGCTGGTGGCCGGCCGCCGCGGCCTGTTGTACTCTGGACCCCCACCCGGGCTGGTGGTCGCCGACTCTTCCTCTGCACTAGTTGTGGTTGTGTGTTTGGACTTCCCGGTATGGAACACGGGAGTCCGCTCCCGGCTTTCTGTGTGCCTGAGGAGCCGTGCCCGCTGACGCAGACTCGTGGGATCTATGTGCCCTGGTAGTCGCCCTATTCCTCTCTGTGGGTGGTTGTCTACTTTTGGGACTTTGGTTGGGACAGGACCTGTAATCCTGCCCTCAATCGGTTGATTAGCTAGGCAGTTGGTTCCGGTCCTGGCTTCAGGGTCCGAGTACCCCCTCTGTGCACGGTTTCTGGTCAGGTCTCCGATGTCGGTACCGTCGGGCTCCAACCCTGTCCCGGTCCTCATCGGGTCTGGCGAGCAGTCTTCCCGTCTCCTGCTGACCTAGACCACCGTCTGCCACCTAGCCAAGATACCAGGGCTTCGACTCTGGCACCACTCAACTTGAACTTCTCCTCCGCTGGAGCTACACCTAGCTCCAGCCTCCACTCCTCTCAACTTGAACTGCAAACTTGAACTGCTTGTTTTCCCACCCCGGGCTGTCTAGACTCCTAGGTGGGCGCTTCCTAACCACCTGGTCCCGCCCACTGGTGTGCCTGTCTTGCCCTGAGGGGGGTGACTAGGGTTTCAGGTCGGCTGTATGTGACCTAGGTGAGGGAAGGTGTTATGCGGGGGCCTAATGTGTGACTACCTGGTTTTCCCAGGGCATCACATACAGGTTAGTGATGGAGGTATCTCAGACACCTGTGCTATTACCAACCTAGGATTTAGTAGCAGCTGTGCACTGTTATTTACCCCTTATTACCTTGATTGCCACTGCTCCAGGGCAACGGGAAGAGCTGGTAAAGGATGCGGCAATACAGGGCAGCTGCGGGCTGAGAATACCAGCCCCTAGCTGGCTTTAACTTGGCTAGCTATCAAAATTAGGGGGAGAGCACATCTTTTTTTTTAATAATTTTTTTAAATAGAATCACACACTTCTGACAGGAGCTTGCATGTGTTTCTAAGTACATGCACCATCATGTTCAGAGAGCGGCAGGCCATGCTTGGTGATGTCATGCCAGAATAGCACGAGTCTGA